>NC_041381.1:495980830-495981767 GCF_002162155.2 Triticum dicoccoides
GGCAGAGGCCGGATCTGGCAAGGGCGGGGAAACGGAGGGAGTTTGGTGGCGCGGGGCTCGAGGAGGGGGCTTGGCTGCCAAAAATGGAAGGGAGGCTTCCATTTATAGGAAGGGCTAGGGTTTGAGGGGGTTAGGAGGGGGGTTTGAGGCCGTTTTGGACCGTACGATCGCGATCGTGCGGCTCCGGTCAGAGGGGGGAGGTTAGTGGGCTGCGGGATAGAAGAGACAGAGAGAGGCCCGGTGGCAGTTTCGGAGACCGAAACGTCCGACGAATATACCGACTATATCGCGGTTACATATTTAACGGTTGGGCAGTCAAACGGACTCCGAATGCGACGAAACTTGACAGGCGGCCTATCTACACTATAATAAGACCACATGACAAGTTGCAACCCATTCCGAGAACATTTTTATGCCACTTATAAAATAATATTTCGGAGGTGCCGCGGGCGCGTGCGAGTGTGTCTGGCTCAGAACGGACAACGGAGAGAATCGGGGAAACTCGAATGGATGCAAGTTTTATGAAAACATATGGATGCGATGCACATGATGCTATGAGATGAGATGCATAACAAGAACAAAAAGCAAAACAACAAACAAAAACCCAATCACGGAGGAAATAAAAATCACATAGCCGGAAATGGCAAGAGTCGGAGTTACGAATATGGAAAGTTGTATCCGGGGCGTTACAACCCCGACCTCCTCTCTCCTTCGCCCTGCGTACTCTCCGTGCGCCGTCCGCCCCGTCTCGGCTCCTGCGCCCCGCGGTGGCCATCGCCCACGCGCGCCCTGGCCGCGCGCCCGCGTCGACCAAGCCCGGCCTTGACCTCCACCGCACGCGCCGGTCGCGTCCCGCGCCATCGTGCGCGCGCTCGCACTGGTCGCGTCCCGCGCTCCCCACTCCTGCTCGTCGTGGTGCCTCGCACCGGGCCGCACC
>NC_041381.1:495981777-496207791 GCF_002162155.2 Triticum dicoccoides
AAGCCCGGCCTTGACCTCCACCGCACGCGCCGGCCGCGTCCCACGCCATCGTGCGCGCGCTCGCACTGGCCGTGCCCCGCGCTCCCCATTCCTGCTCACCGTGGTGCCTTGCATCGGGCCGCACCGCACCGGCCTCTGCTGCCGCGCGCCGGTGCCCCGCGAGGCCACGACGTCTCCTAGTGGCCCTCCCGGCTCTGCCTCCTGATGCCGCCACCGGCGGCCGCCCGCACATCGGCGCCCCTGCATTTGGGCGGCGCCCATCGCCCAGCGCCCGTTAGCACCCATGGCCGCTAAGGCCATTGGCCCTATGACAAGTTGGCCCCACCCCAGAACGAAAAATAAAAAAAGGATTTTAAAAAAAGAAGTAAATAAATAAATAATTAAAAAAACTAAAATATTAATTAATTAATTAAAGAATTAATTAACTTAATTAATCCTGATTAGTTAACCTAATTAATTGTAGTTAATAAACCTAATCATTTTAGTTAGACTAACTAAACCTGATTAGCTAGTCTTAGACAATGACAACCGGGTCCCACCATCAGATTGACCCAGTCAACCCCTGTTGACTGCTGACGTCAGCATGACATCATGCTGATGTCATAATTCCATTTTCGAATTAAATTAAATAATTAATTAAATTCTAGAAATTAATAAAATCTTTAGAAAATCATATCTTTTAATCCGTAACTCGGATTAAATTATTTTCAACATGAAAGTTGCTCAGAACGACAAGACGAACCCGGATGCGCAGCCCGTTCGTCCGCCACACACTCCTAACATATCAAACTCACAACTTTCCCCCTCCGGCTCCTCTGCCCGAAAACATGGAACATCGGGGATACTTTCCCGGATGTTTCCCCCTTCACCGGTATCGCCTATCCCTACGTCAGGTCACCCCTAGCACAACGTATTGCCGCGTCTTGCTTTGTGTTACATTTGATTGCTCTGTTATTTATTGTGTTCCCCCTCCGTTACTCCTTTCCGGTAGACTCCGAGACCGCTGCTGATGCCCCTGTGGTCGACTATGTCACCGACGACCCCTCCTTGTCTGAGCAACCAGGCAAGCCCCCCCTTGATCACCAGATATCGCCTATTCTTCTCTATACTACTTGCATTAGAGTAGTGTAGCATGTTACTGCTTTCAGTTAATCCTATACTGCTGCATAGCCTATCCTTGCTACTACTGTTGTTACCTTTACCTGCTATCCTACTGCTTAGTATAGGATGCTAGTGTTCCATCAGTGGCCCTACACTCTTGTCCGTCTGCCATGCTATACTACTGGGCTGTGATCACTTCGGGAGGTGATCACGGGCAAATACTATATACTTTACACTATTACATTACATGTGATACTGTTCGGAGATGGGGGCTGAAAGGACAGGTGGCTCCATCCTGGTAGAGGTGGGCCTGGGTTCCCGACGGCCCCCGACTGTTACTTTGTGGCGGAGCGACAGGGCAGGTTGAGACTGCCTAGGAGAGAGGTGGGCCTGGCCTTGTTCGGCGTCCGCGGATACTTAACACGTTTAACGAGATCTGGGTATTTGATCTGAGTCTGGCCATTTGGTCTATACGCACTAACCATCTACGCGGGAGTAGTTATGGGTATCCCGGCGTCGTGGTATCAGCCGAAGCACTTCGTGACGCCAGCGACTGAGCGGCGCGCGCCAAATTGGAACGTAAGCCTGCTCTTGTATTAAGGGGGCTAGTTCTACTTTCGGCCGCCCTCGCAACGTGCAGGTGTGCAATGGGCGATGGGCCCAGACCCCTGCGCGCATAGGATTTAGACCGGCGTGCTGACCTCTCAGTTGTGCCTAGGTGGGGCTACAACATGTTGATCTTCCGAGGCCGGGCATGACCCAGGAAAGTGTGTCCGGCCAAATGGGATCGAGCGTGTTGGGTTATGTGGTGCACCCCTGCAGGGAAGTTAATCTATTCGAATAGCCGTGATCTTCGGTAACAGGACGACTTGGAGTTGTACTTTGACCTTATGACAACTAGAACCGGATACTTAATAAAACACACCCTTCCAAGTTCCACAGACAACCCGGTGATCGCTTTTCCACAGGGCGACGAGGGGAGGATCGCCGAGTAGGATTATGCTATGCTATGCTACTTGGAGATGCTACTTGGAGGACTTCAGTCTACTCTCTTCTACATGCTGCAAGACGGAGGCTGCCAGAAGCGTAGTCTTCGACAGGATTAGCTATCCCCTCTTATTCTGGCATTCTGCAGTTCAGTCCACCGATATGGCCCTTTACACATATACCCATGCATATGTAGTGTAGCTCCTTGCTTGCGAGTACTTTGGATGAGTACTCACGGTTGCTTTTCTCCCTCTTTTCCCCCTTTCTCTTCTACCTGGTTGTCACAACCAGATGCTGGAGCCCAGGAGCCAGACACCACCGTCGACGACGACTCTTACTACACTGGAGGTGCCTACTACTACGTGCAGGCCGCTGATGACGACCAGGAGTAGTTTAGGAGGATCCCAGGCAGGAGGCCTGCGCCTCTTTCGATCTGTATCCCAGTTTGTGCTAGCCATCTTATGGCAACTTGTTTAACTTATGTCTGTACTCAGATATTGTTGCTTCCGCTGACTCATCTATGATCGAGCACTTGTATTCGAGCCCTCGAGGCCCCTGGCTTGTATTATGATGCTTGTATGACTTATTTATGTTTTAGAGCTGTGTTGTGATATCTTCTCGTGAGTCCCTGATCTTGATCATACACGTTTGCGTGTATGATTAGTGTAGATTGAATCGGGGGCGTCACAAGTTGGTATCAGAGCCGACTGCCTGTAGGAATCCCCCTTCCCAACTCCTTGGCCGAAGTCGAGTCTAGACATTGCAAAACTTTTACTAACATGGATGTGTGTCCCATGGGCCCACGTCGCCAATTGGGTGGTATTAGGATCTTTTATTCCTCGACCTATACTCTGGGACTCTAATGTCTCCTCTATTCGGGTTAAATGATTTTTGCTAACTCTAACACTAGGTTCTCGTAACTACTTCTCCCGGAGGGCCCCTCACTCCAGATGATTGCTTGGTGCACCGAAGGATTCCAAAGATACACTCTGATTTTCTCTCGAGACTTTGTGCCTGTTGCTTTTGCAATTCCCTACCACCGAAATATCCCTATGGATAAATACATACACCTGTCGTTCTTACTTTTATCCCCAGTTGATCTGGCTCTCTATTGATATGAGAATACCTTGTGTCTACTGCCTTGCAGTTCTAAGCCACCTGAATACCCCTACGGATAATTCTTGCACCTATTGAGTATCCGCTCACCCCCAGTTGATCCAGGTATTTCACAAAAGTTTTCGAAATACCATTCGTTCTTTTGAAAATCCTCATCATCCTATGGCTCTAAGAAATTCTTGCCTGCCTGCATTATGGATAAATCCAAATGCCTGGCATTATTCATTGACATCCTTTGCACTATCATTTTGAGACCGTTGATTCATTATGATGCGGTTGTTCGCAATCGTCAGTCGCAATTAGAATTCATCCTTCTGGCTCAGACGTCATTTTTGAACATGAGCTGGTTCTCGACCAATCAATTGCAGTCGGTTGTACCCCTAAGTCTATTCAGCTTATCCATCCTTAATCAGAGCGTTTGCTTCCGATCCTTCGATTTGGAATCATAATTCCTTTGCATTTGAGCTTCAAATTATTCATATGATTCCATAACCGTTGCATTTGCATTCTTTCCTCTTCTGGTTGAGTACCGATACTCACATCAGATCCTTTGTGGACCATCAAGTCCTTTGTTGGATTATTATCCATTAGTATCCTTCACATTGAAAAATTCTTGTGAGTTATTCCCATGATACATAATGTCTTTGACAATCGGTATCTTCTGCTTTGTCAACCATGCTCTACTTCCGAGCTGGAGTTATTTGCTCCTGTAGTTTGTGGTATATGTTCCTAAGATTCCCTTATGGGTTGAACCTATACCTTCCTTAAAAACCGTTTGAACCGGAAGGTTTTTGACAAGTCAACCCTTCTAGTGTTTAGCAGATAATTTTCTACCATACAACTTCTTCGAGGACGAGAAGTGAATGGAAGATTATGCATTGAGGAAGTGGGAGTCGACCTTGAACTTTGTGTTCATGCCCATGGATGCGATGTATATCCTATCATGGAAGCTTCTTGTAATAATAACTATTTCCTTGATAACTAACCTATGGTATCTGTGAATTGCTCCCTTGCAACCGTGGTTCCGACCATGATTGTTCTTTTTGATTCCATTTCTCGGACAAGTTAAAACAATTGTCTTCTATGGATCAATACACCAGTCCAACCTTTACTTTGATCTTGTGTCGAGTATTACCCCCCTGGTATTTCGAGATTATCATGGAACTGCATAACTTCTTATGAGTTCTTCATCAAGTGCTACCTTCCCACTGATTCCAATTTTTCACGGGCTCTGAGTTATTAAACACTCAAAGACACCGATAACTAAACCGAGTCCGCACTATGGTTCAACTACTCTTTGTAATCTTCTTTAAGTACGAGTTTGTACCCGATCAAGCCATTCCTAGCCTGATCGGCTATATCCTTATCGTGCAACTTTTTAACTGTGATGCCTGGTCCTTATTCCCGGAGCACCACTTTCGACGATGAGCTAAGCTTACGTCGATTTTCCTCGTCATATCATTTCGTCTTGAACAGCAAGCTTGATTTTGAGTTTGTGTCGTACTTGTGGTTCCAATAACCTTTCGCTTCATCAGTCCTTTGACTTGATGTCATCGCCGATCGATTACACCTTCGAGAAATCTCTCGACAATTGTGTCGTGATCATCATCAACATTTTGAGCTCTTCCAGGATATCGATTGAATTCATGAAGAGAAATACCATCCTGGCCCTCGATGATTTTTATTATCATCGACAACACCCTTGACTTCATTTCATCACGAACTTGTCCACATTATGAATACAACTTGCTCTCCGGCTAGTGTTGTGTTCTGCCTTGAAGTATTACTGTCCTTTTGTCGAGAATGTTGTGGAGATTGCTCCACCTCTTAGAAATTCTCGGTATGATGATACTTCTCACCATCACCATTCCTCCTTGGTCCCCGTGTTGTTTTTAACCAGGATACCAATATGCTGATAGTGTTGCTCGAGTTCTGTACTTCTAGCAACCCTTTGCTTTGGAGTTAATGGTCGGTAGTTTCATTCTAAGTCTATTGCTTATTGAATCATCATTCAAACATTGATCGTGCTACCTATTCCAGATTTCCGGGGCACCCTTCTATCATTGTAGTGTATGTTTTCCTCGAGCATACATCATTGTATCATTTGATCTGACTAATGTTATCTCCTTGTTCACATAATTGTGGAAATCCATCTTTTTGGAAATCTCAATGAATTGTCGCTGAGTTCATCAGCCACCTCCTCATTCTCTCCCTGGTTTGATGATGAACTCTTGTTTCGAAACTCGCTTCCATAGTTTAATTCCCGAGAATCTTAGAATGTCATCTCGACAATTTGTGTTTCACCTTTTCTTCTGAGACATCCTGACTCGGAGGTATCTTGACACCAATCATATCTGAATCTCTGTCAGATATGATGGTTGGAATATATTTCCAAGAGTTATAACATTGGTCTTTTATTTGACCCGGTAAGGTGATGTCGTGCCTAGCACACCTGGTCGGAGGCCCTATTGTTATAGTTCCCCTTTCAGCAAGGTTACCCATTCTTCCATGGGGAAACTGTAAGACTTATTCTGCAAGTTGTTCCTGATGAATCCTTCTTGTATCCAAAGTCTGATCTTTGCTTGAAGACCATGTCAATGCTATCTCGAAGCATGTCTGTGATACTCTGATTTTCAACAAGAACATTTGAAGCCCAATGCTAAATGTTTCTTGCTCAATTATCCAAACACCGTTGTATGGGTAATGTCATGAAATTTCTCTCCCCTACCTAAGGAGTTTTATACATAATATCCTGTCATGGATATCATGCTCTGCTTGTCCTTGGGAAGGATATACCCCTGATATACGTGTTTAAGCACATTTTCCTTCCCGTTGTTTTGTTCAAACTTTCTTGTAAACTACTTAATCGAGCAGTGGTAATCCCCTGCTTAGGTAAACACCTCGGTGTACCTTCCTGTCTGGTGTGACCCTGTTACTTTTGTTGATGACATTCCGGTAACCACCGAGGGACGAGAACTTTGCCTACTGGTCCGCCTCGTTCAACGAGTAGGAGAATGGTTCTCTTCGTCCCTCGCCCTTGGTACCGATGTTGTTGCCGACATAACTGACGGGCTATCCTATGACATGCCTTACTTACATGATCGTGCAAGATGTCACCACCCTTCCTACTTTCAACCCACATGGTGGGCCCATAACCCACAGGTCCACCAGGATCGAAACCTGACTCTCCTGTACACCCTCATGTTTCCAAAGTTATTCCTCGCGCGTGGACTCGTATGAAATTCATGAGCCACCTACCGATGAGATCATCAATTCTGGTATCAGACGCAATACTTATTCTCGTTGCTCTGAACCCCTTTCACCTTCTGATTAGGCATCAAACGCTTGCTTATCCGTTTGAAACTTCTCATGGTACCTCCTTACTTTGCTCTCGATATTTTATTAAGTTTAAATTCGAGAGTACTTCCGCCACCTTCCTCGATGTTATCGACCAGATAGTCGACCTTGAAGAGGTCTGTCCTTCCGGAATGCCCTGTTACCTATTCGTAAGTACGATGAAGATCCCGAAGAAAGGATGTCGACTTCATCATGATGACCGGAAGCAAAGGAATGAAGACATCAATGTATTGGACCGGTCTCTTCGAGAAGAGCAAGCCACAATGAGAAGACCCGCTAGATTCGTAACCAAACCTTCCCCCCTTTCACTACCTCTTAAATCTCGGGATGAGATTTCTTGTAGTGGAGGAGAATTGTGACGCCCGGGTATTTAGGCTACAGTAAAACTCTCCTAATGATGCCAAGTCATCTCTGATTACTGTTGCTAAACTTGCGTTAGTTCAAACCAATTGAAAAACCAATTAAAAAATTGTCAAACAACAACAGTTTTTAAAATGTTAAACTAAAATGTTCGGAGTGTGCAGTTAAATGCCAGGGTAATTATAGTGCAGTAAACACATTTTTAGAAAATGTCTAAATAATTTAAACTGGTTTAAAACAGAAAAGAAAATAAATAAAAATAAAACAGAAAAACTAAAACCTAAAACTAACAAAAAAAAGGAAGAAGAGAAACCCGCCTGGGCTTCGGCCCACATGACCACAGGCCCCACTGGGCCACCACCACGCCCCGGCCGCCGTCCCCCCACTCTCTCCTTATCCCCCCACCGGTGAGACCCCGAAACCCTAACCACACCGTCACCCACTCGCCCCCCCACTCGCTCCCCCTCCCGATCCAGATCGGACCGGGACCGAACCACCCCGACCCCCTGCCATCGCCGCCACACGCCTCGCCGGCGTCGCCTGTCCCCGCCGCCACCAGACGCCACCGCGTCGGCCCCCTTTTGCGCCCCTCGCCGCCGCCCGGATCGAACCCCATCGTCGCCCCGAGCACCGTCGTCGGCCGGCTCCCCGACACCGTCGCCCTGGACCCTGCCGTTCCTCGGACTCCCTCGTCGGATCTCGACTTCGCCGCCACCCGAAGACCTCGCCGGACTGCTTCCTCGCCGGATCCCCTCCCTTGCGTCGCTCGTCTCCGCCTCCTCCTCGACCCCCGCTGCCGTGCCCTACAGACCCGCGGTGAGGCCCCGACCTCCTCTCTCCCTCGTCCTGCATACTCTCCATGCGCCGTCCGCCCCGTCTCGGCTCCTACGCCCCGCGGTGGCCATTGCCCACGAGCGCCCTGGCCGCGCGCCCGCGTCGACCAAGCCCAGCCTTGACCTCCACCGCACGCGTCGGCCGCGTCCCACGCCATTGTGCGCGCGCTCGTACTGGCCGCGCCCCGCGCTCCCCACTCCTGCTCGCCGTGGTGCCTCGCACCGGGCCGCACCGCACCGGCCTCTGCTGCCGCGCGCCGGTGCCCCGCAAGGCCACGACGTCGCCTAGTGGCCCTCCCGGCTCCGCCTCCTGACGCCGCCACCGGCCGTCGCCCACGGCGGCCGCCCGCACATCGGCGCCCCTGGATTCGGGCGGCGCCCAGCGCCCAGCGCCCGTTAGCACCCATGGGCGCTAAGGCCATTGGCCCTATGACAAGTTGGCCCCACCCCAGAACGAAAAACAAAAAAGGATTTAAAAAAAGAAGTAAATAAATAAATAGTTAAAATAATTAAAATATTAATTAATTAATTAAAGAATTAATTAACTTAATTAATCCTGATTAGTTAACCTAATTAATTGTAGTTAATAAACCTAATCATTTTAGTTAGACTAACTAAACCTGATTAGCTAGTCTTAGACAATGACAACCGGGTCCCACCATCAGATTGACCCAGTCAACCCCTGTTGACTGCTGACGTCAGCATGACATCATACTAATATCATAATTCCATTTTCGAATTAAATTAAATAATTAATTAAATTCTATAAATTAATAAAATCTTTAGAAAATCATATCTTTTAATCCGTAACTCGGATTAAATTATTTTCAACATGAAAGTTGCTCAGAACAACGAGACGAACCCGGATGCACAGCCCGTTCGTCCGCCACACACTCCTAACATATCAAACTCGCAACTTTCCCCCTCCGGCTCCTCTGCCCGAAAACACGGAACATCGGGAATACTTTCCCGGATGTTTCCCCCTTCACCGGTATCGCCTATCCCTACGTTAGGTCACCCCTAGCACAACGTATTTCCGCGTCTTTCTTTGTGTTACATTTGATTGCTCTGTTATTTATTGTGTTCCCCTCCGTTACTCCTTTCCGGTAGACTCCGAGACCGCTGCTGATGCCCCTGTGGTCGACTACGTCACCGACGACCCCTCCTTGTCTGAGCAACCAGGCAAGCCCCCCCCCTTGATCACCAGATATCGCCTATTCTTCTCTATAATGCTTGCATTAGAGTAGTGTAGCATGTTACTGCTTTCAGTTAATCCTATACTGCTTCATAGCCTGTCCTTGCTACTACTGTTGTTACCTTTACCTGCTATCCTACTGCTTAGTATAGGGTGCTAGTGTTCCATCAGTGGCCCTACACTCTTGTCCGTCTGCCATGCTATACTACTGGGCTGTGATCACTTCGGGAGGTGATCACGGGCAAATACTATATACTTTACACTATTACATTACATGTGATACTGTTCAGAGATGGGGGCTGAAAGGACAGGTGGCTCCATCCCGGTAGAGGTGGGCTGGGTTCCCGACAGCCCCCGACTGTTACTTTGTGGCGGAGCGACAGGGCAGGTTGAGACCGCCTAGGAGAGAGGTGGGCCTGGCCCTGTTCAGCGTCCGCGGATACTTAACACGTTTAACGAGATCTGGGTATTTGATCTGAGTCTGGCCATTTGGTCTATACGCACTAACCATATACGCGGGAGTAGTTATGGGTATCCTGGCGTCGTGGTATCAGCCGAAGCACTTCGTGACGCCAGCGACTGAGCGGCGCGCGCCGAATTGGAACGTAAGCCTGCTCTTGTATTAAGGGGGCTAGTTCTGCTTTCAGCCGCCCTCGCAACATGCAGGTGTGCAATGGGTGATGGGCCCAGACCCCTGCGCATATAGGATTTAGACCGGCGTGCTGACCTCTCAGTTGTGCCTAGGTGGGGCTACGACGTGTTGATCTTCCGAGGCCGGGCATGACCCAGGAAAGTGTGTCCGGCCAAATGGGATCGAGCGTGTTGGGTTATGTGGTGCACCCCTGCAGGGAAGTTAATCTATTCGAATAGCCGTGATCTTCGGTAACAGGACGACTTGGAGTTGTACTTTGACCTTATGACAACTAGAACCGGATACTTAATAAAACACACCCTTCCAAGTTCCACAGACAACCCGGTGATCGCTTTTCCATAGGGCGACGAGGGGAGGATCGCTGGGTAGGATTATGCTATGCTATGCTACTTGGAGATGCTACTTGGAGGACTTCAGTCTACTCTCTTCTACATGCTGCAAGACGGAGGCTGCCAGAAGCGTAGTCTTTGACAGGATTAGCTATCCCCTCTTATTCTGGCATTCTGCAGTTCAGTCCACCAATATGGCCCTTTACACATATACCCATGCATATGTAGTGTAGCTCCTTGCTTGCGAGTACTTTGGATGGGTACTCATGGTTGCTTTTCTCCCTCTTTTCCCCCTTTCCCTTCTACCTGGTTGTCGCAACCAGATGCTGGAGCCCAGGAGCCAGACACCACCGTCAATGACGACTCTTACTACACTGGAGGTGCCTACTACTACGTGTAGGCCGCTGCCGACGACCAGGAGTAGTTTAGGAGGATCCCAGACAGGAGGCCTGCGCCTCTTTCGATCTGTATCCCAGTTTGTGCTAGCCATCTTATGGCAACTTGTTTAACTTATGTCTGTACTCAGATATTGTTGCTTCCGCTGACTCGTCTATGATCGAGCACTTGTATTCGAGCCCTCGAGGCCCCTGACTTGTATTATGATGCTTGTATGACTTATTTATGTTTTAGAGTTGTGTTGTGATATCTTCCCGTGAGTCCCTGATCTTGATCGTACACGTTTGCGTGTATGATTAGTGTACGATTGAATCGGGGGCGTCACAGCCAAATAAGTACCATAGGGGAGCTTCGAGGGGAGCACAACCCACTTGGGCGCGCCTAGGGGCCCAGGCGCGCCCTGGTGGGTTGTGCCTACCTCGGCCGCCTCCCGCACCGCCTCTTCGCTCTATAAATACCCCAAAAATCCAAAAACCCTAGGGGAGTCGACGAAACACAATTCCAGCCACCGCAAGTTCCATAACCACCAGGTCCAATCTAGACACTATCACGGAGGGGTTCATCATCCTCATTGGTACCTCTCCGATGATACATGGGTAGTTCATTGTAGACCTACGGGTCCGTAGGCAGTAGCTAGATGGCTTCCTCTCTCTCTTTTGATTCTCAATACAATGGTCTCTTGGAGATTTATTTGATGTAACTCTTTTTGCGGTGTGTTTGTTGGGATCCGATGAACTTTGAGTTTATGATCAGATCTATTTTATCCATAAAGTTATTTGAGTCTTATTTTGATCTCTTATATGCACGATCATTTATAGCCTCGTATTTCTTCTTCCAATCTTTGGTTTAGTTAGGCCAACAAGATCAAACTTTTTGCCATGGGAAGAGGTGCTTTGTGATGGGTTGGGTCGTGCAGTGTTCTTTCCCAGTGACAGAAGGGGCAGCAAGACACATATTGATCGTTGCTATTAAGAATAACAAGATGGGGTCTATTCCTACATGAATAGATATTGTCTACATCATGTCATCGTTCTTATTGCATTACTCCATTTCTCCATAAACTTTATACACTAGATGCATGCTGGATAGCGGTTGATGTGTGGAGTAATAGTAGTAGATGTAGGCAGGAGTTGGCCTACTAATCTTGGACGTGATGTCTATATATTGATCATTGCCTAGATATCGTCATGATTATTTGAAGTTCTATCAATTGCCCAACAGTAATTTGTTTATCCATCGTATGATATTTTCTTGAGAGAAGCCACTAGTGAAATCTACGGCCCTCGGGTCTATTCTTCATCATATTTGCTTTCCGATCTGTTATTTTCCACTTTTATTTTCAGATATATTATTCCAAAAATGAAAAAAATACCTTGATGCACTTTTTGTTTGCATCTTTTATTTCGTGTTTTATCGAGATCTATTTATCCAATCTATCACAATTTTTGTCCCGTCAAAGTGACAATTTCTGGCACCGCCACCCAAAAGGGATTCACAACCCCTTTAACACGTGGGGTTGCAAGTATTTGTTCTTTGTGTGCTGGTACCGTTTAAATAGTGTTGCTTGGTTCTCCTACTGGATTGATACCTTGGTTTCATAATTGAGGGAAATACCTACCGTAGATGTGCTTCATCATCCCTTCCTCTTTGGGAAATACCGGCGTAGTTCAAGCGACATCAGCTTTCCTGATGAACAACTAGCTATCATAAATGCTTCTCGTAGTACTCCATGGTATGCTGATTATGCTAATTATATTGTTGCTCAATTCATACCACGTAGTTTCATGTACCAACAAAAGTAAAAGTATTTCTCAAGACATTACTTCTGAGATGACCCACATCTTTATAAAGAAGGAGTAGATGGTGTTATTAGACGTTGTATACCTGAGCATGAACAGGAACATATCCTATGCAAGTGTCACTCTGAGGCCTACGGAGGACACCATGCCGGTGATAGAACAGCCCACACGATATTACAATCTGGTTTTTATTGGCATACTCTTTTCAAGGATGCACGTAAGTTTGTCTTGTCCTGTGATGAATGTCAAAGGATTGGTAATATTAGTAGATGTCAGGAAATGCCTATGAATTATTCACTTGTTATAGAACCATTTGATGTTTGGGGATTTGATTATATGGTACCTTTTCCTTCATCTAATGGGTATACTCATATTTTAGTTGCTGTAATTACGTTACTAAGTGGGTAGAAGCTATTCCAACTAGTAGTGCTGATCATAACACTTCTATTAAAATGCTTAAAGAAGTTATTTTCTTGAGGTTTGGAGTCCCTAGATATTTAATGACTGATGGTGGTTCACACTTTATTCATGGTGCATTCCGCAAATTGCTTGCTAAGTATGACATTAACCATAGAATTGCATCTTCCTATCATCCTCAGTATAGTAGTCAAGTAGAATTAAGTAATCGAGAAATAAAGTTGATCTTGCAAAAGACTGTTAATAGATCCAGGAAGAATTGGTCTAAGAAACTTGATGATGCACTTTGGGCTTATAGAACTGCTTATAAAAACCCTATGGGTATGTCCTCGTATAAAATGATATATGGAAAAGCATGTCACTTACCTCTTGAACTAGAACATAAGGCTTATTGGGCGATTAAAGAGCTCAACTATGATTTCAAACTTGCCGGTGAGAAGAGGTTATTTGACATTATCTCACTTGATGAATGGAGAACCTAGGCCTACAAAAATGCCAAGTTATTTAAAGAAATAGTTAAAATATGGCATGATAAAAGAATACAAAAGCATGAATTCAATGTAGGTGACCATGTCTTGCTATACAATTCTCGTTTAATATTTTTTGCAGGAAAACTTCCCTCTAGATGGGAAGGGCCTTACGTTATCAAGGAGGTCTATCTTTTCGGTGCCATAAATATCAATAATGTCGAAGGTACTAACCCGAAGGTGGTAAACGGGATCAAACATTATACCTCCGGTACTCCCATAACTGTTGAAACCAATATTATTAATACCATAACACCGGAGGAGTACAAAAGGGAAACCTACCGGAGTGCTCCAGAACTATGAAAAGGAGTAGGCATGTGGTATGGTAAGTAAACCGACTCCAAAACTTTTCCAATAGCAATTTTACCCCGTTTTGGAATATTTAAAAATTAGGAAATTAAAAAGTAGTGTGAAAAGTGCACGAGGAGGCGACAAGCCTTGGGGCGCGCCCTACCCCCTGGGCGCGCCTCCCAGGCTTGTTGCCACCTCGTATGCCCCCCGGTCTCCGTTTTCTTGTAGGATACTTCTTTTGGTTGGTAAAATTCATTATATAATCTCTCGAAGGTTTTGTCCACCGTACCATGGAAATATCCCTTGTTTTCTTTTTGAGCTGTTTTCTGCCAGAGTTTTCAAGGCCAGGCGTCATGTCTTCCTCCTTCTCCAACAATGTGGATGATGATGCTTGGTTGATGTAGATGGAACTCAGGAGGGTGGAGGCTGAGGAAGTCACGATGGAGGAAGAAGAAGGGGATTCACTTGAAGTTCACCCTCCGGCTTTGGAGAGAGGCACTCTAGATGGCATCTCCACTATTCCAAATCCCCATAAAGCAGTAGGGACTACAAGAAACCATGAAGGCCAAGGGATACAAGAAGAACTTCCCCCTAGGAGGCCCTTACACGGGTTACATCGGAACAACTTTCATACTCTAGTTCATAACTATGGAGTGGAGAACACCCCTCGTACACATATACCCTCCAATTGGGATATATCCCATCCAAGTGAAAGCAATGCAGGGAAAGGTTCTTGATGGCCTAAAAATAAGCATCTTTTGGAGGAAATTCAAAAGAATGCAAATGTACTCCAACGTGTGCTTCAAGACCTGCAGGATCTGAAGGTCATCTTATTGAAACTGACAGACACATCATCAATTTCACCACCACCACCTCCGAAGAAGGAGACTTGAGTACATGGGTATGGGCACTCACCTTGGCTTGTGCCAAGCTTGGGGGAGGTGCCCTGGTATCGTATCACCATCACATCTTTACTTTTATGTTTTTTCTTAGTTTGATCCATTTGGTTATATATTGATCTCGTAGAATATGAGTTTTAGTATGATCAAGTTCTTGAGTTTTGCTTTGAGTTCCCTCTATGTAATTGGTTGTGAGAGTTATATAATAAAGAATAGTTTGATTGAGGGCTTGGCTTTCTTTCTTTGATCTTGGAAAAGAAGAAAAAGAATAAAAGAAATAAAAGAGTATATAATGATCTTATGGAGAGTGATGGCTTCACATATAAGAAGTATGAGGATTGAAACTTGTTGTGGGTTGACATAGTTTTGGTCATTGTTGCAATTAAAAGGAAGTAATAAAGAAAGCGAGGTTCACATATAAATATATTATCTTGGACATCTTTTACGATTGTGATCACTCATTAAAATATTATATGCTAAGAATTTGATGTTTGACAAGGAATATAACATGATGACTTATGTTTACTTATTTCCGAATAGAAGTTATATTGTCATGGATCCTCTAACATGGGACACTTGCTTCCACCTCATACTAGCCAAAACTTCCGCACCAAGTAGAGATACTACTTGTGCATCCAAACACCCTTAACCCAGTTTTGCACCAAGTAGAGAGTCCACTATACCTACCTAAGGATTGAGTAAGATCCTTCAAGTAAGTTGTCATCGGTGCAAGCAATAAAAATTGATCTTTTAAATATGTATGATCTATTAGTGTGAGTAAAATAAACTTTATACAAACTTGTGATAGGGAAGAAATAAAAGCGACAGACTGCATAATAAAGTTCTTTATCACAAGGGGCAATATAAAGTGACGTTCTTTTGCATTAAGATTTCGTGCATCCAACTAAAAAGTGCATGATAACCTCTGCTTCCCTCTACGAAGGGCCTATCTTTTACTTTTTAGTACTTACCTTTATGCAAGAGTCATGGTGATCCTCACCACTTCCTATATTTTGCCTTTTTCTTTTGGCAAGCATCATGTGTTGGGGAAAGATCTAGACATATATATCCACTTGGATGCAGGTGAACATGGGTTATTATTGCTGACATTCCCCTTGAGGTAAACAGTTGGGAGGCAAAATTATAAGCCCCTATCTGTCTCTGTGTCTGATTGAAGCTTTGATCTCATAAGTACCGTGTGAGTGTTAGCAATTGCGAAAGACTAAAATATAATTGAGTATGTGGACTTGCGACTCTTTATGATGTTATGATAAATTGCAATTGCTTCAGTGACTGAGATCATAGTTTGTTGGTTTTCAATAAAGTTTTTGTTTCATAATTTACTTTGTGAATTGATTATCACTCTAGCATAAGAAGTTATATGACAATATGTTGTTGTTCTAAAGTTGATCATGATGCCCACATGTCCGTATTTTATTTTATCGACACCTCTATCTCTAAACATGTGGACATGATTATCGATCTCGGTTTTCGCTTGAGGACAAGCGAGGTCTAAGCTAGGGGGAGTTGATATGTCCATTTTGCATCATGTTTTATATCAATATTTATTGCATTATGGACTGTTATTTTAGATTATAGTACAATAATTATGCCTTTTCTCTCTTATTTTACAAGGTTTACATGAAGAGGGAGAATGCCGGCAGCTGGAATTCTGGACCGGAAAGGAGCAAATCTGAGATACCTATTCTGCACAACTCCAAAAGTCCTGAAAATTTATGGAGAATTATTTTGGAATATATAAAAATTATTGGTCAAATAAAATACCAGAGGGGACCCACCAGGTGTCCACAAGCCTAGGGGGCGCGCCCTACCCCCTAGGTGCGCCCCCAAGGCTTGTGTGCCCCTTGGCAGGTCTCCGGTGCCCATCTTTGGCTACATGGACGGTTTTGACCTAGAAAAAAAATAGAAGATGGCTTTCGGGACTAAGCGCCACCGTCTCGAGGTGGAACCTGGGTAGGAGAAATCCAGAGCTCCGGCGGAGCAATTTTGTCGGGGAAACTTCTCTCCCGGAGGGGGAAATCGAAGCCATCGTCATCACCAACGATCCTCTCATCGAGAGAGGGTCAATCTCCATCAACGTCTTCACCAGGACCATCTCCTCTCAAAGCCTAGTTCATCTCTTATATCCGATCTTTGTCTCAAAACCTCAGATTGGTACCTGTAGATTGCTAGTAGTGTTGATTACTCCTTGTAGTCGATGCTAGTTGGTTTATTCGATGGAAGATCATATGTTCAGATGCTTGATGCTATTAAATAATCCTCTAATTGTGAACATGAACATGCTTTGTCAGTAGTTTCGTTTGGTCGGCGTCCTGGATTTGGGGGTATCCAGCCCTGCCTGCGTGCGGCCCACCACGTGGCTCCATCGACGGCCTGGTATGGCCCAACTTCAGCATCAACAACACAAGACCTCGCGAGGGGCCAAGCCTCGCGAGGCGGGCGACACCAAGACCCCTGAGGGGATAGGCCTCCTCAGGCTGGCTCCTGAGGGGCGGAGAGTTCTATGCAAGGTAACCTCACGAGGCTCAGCTGGCGTGAGCCATGACGACCAAGGCCAGGCGGGCGCCACACGGGCGCAGAGCGCAGATTTCCTCTTCGGTGCAAAGGAGGCAAGCCACAGGCGCGGAGTCCCGAGGAATCAGCCAAAGGTTTCCATTTCGGTGCAACGAGACCAAGACCGCCAGGACGGCAGGACAGAGGTCATCCATGAGCCCACCGCAGCGTCATGACCAGAGGCTTTTCGCAGATGAAGACTACTTTTGTCAGGATAAGTTGTACTACTTGTCCCCTTTCAAATCCGGCCGTTGTGGGATCCCTTCCCGCCAATATTTGGGAGGAGGACCAAGGCCACTATAAATAGGACTAGCCACCACCATAGAGAGGCAAGCAAGCAAAAGTTGAACTACCTCGCACCCGCCCAGCTCAAGAACACCTCACCTCCTGAGGCTAGTTCATCCACTGTACTACTTCATCCTCAGCCCTTCGAGGCAATCCACCAAAACGCTAGAGTAGGGTATTACACCGCAAGGTGGCCTGAACCAGGATAAACTGTTGTGTCTCTTTGTCTCTTTGAGCTCGACGCGCTAGGCTTAGGAGGATCGTGAGTAGGCAGGCTGGATAGGTTGAGATCTCCGCATGCACCCCAGAGTTCGAACCTCTCAAGGGTTTGCGGATCCCATAATCCGACATTTGGCGCGCCAGGTAGGGGTGCGTCGGATCTTCTCCTCCGTCGATCGATCCACCACCACTCCGACACCTCCATGGCCGATGCGCGCCGGGCTTGCGCCGAGCGTCGGGCTACAGTCGCTGCCCGTGTCGCTCAGACGGCTCTAGCGGGTGATGGCTATGCCCATCGCACTCCGTCTCAAGTGGCCAATGCCGCCACGGGCCCTGCCGGCCACAAGCAGCAAGCTTCATCGCTGCACCCATTGGTGCGCTGTGATGGGCGCACCTCTACTCCATCACTGACCCCATAGCTTCGTCATCCCATGCGCATCGTGGCCAGGCAGATGCGCAGGCCGCTCTTCTCATGGTGCGGGAGCTCCTTCGCTACCACTCGGTTGGCGATCTCTATGAGGAGTGGCTCGAGCGGAACGCTGAGCTCGTCAGCGTCGTGCAAGGGGGCTCCACCGAGCCGGCTCGCTCGCTGCCTCAGCAACTACCTGCAGCGGGCGACGTGGCACACAGGGCTCCTCCACCACCTCCGGCCCAGGGCGTCATCATCGAGCCGAGGCGTGTGGCTCCACGGTGCAACCCACCTCGCCCTACACCAGCTCGGGATGACGTGAGCTGCCAGGTGGTGCAGCGTCCACAGGGAGAAGCACGCGTGCTTCCAGCACCCCAGCACCAGGACCGCGTACTGCCGCAGGAGGTGGCGGTGCGCATGCACCAAGACCAGCTTCCACCCCCTCGACGACCTCCGGTGGCCACGGTAGGATGCCGCGCGTTCACTCCAGAGCTCCGCAACGTCATCTGGCCAAGCAAGTTCAAGCCTGACCTGCCTCCACGTTATGACGACACCACCAACCCTGCTGAGTTCCTGCAGCTCTACGAGCTAAGCATCGAGGCGGCCAGCGGCGATGAGATGATCATGGCGAACTGGCTCCCGATGGCCCTCATGGATGGCGTGCATTCTTGGCTCCTAAACCTGACCGAGGGGTTGGTTTCTTCCTGGGAGGAGATGCGCAGCCGCTTCATCGCCAACTTTCAGGGCACTCGCGACCGTCCACCGGCTACGGGTGACTTGCGTCATATCAAGCAACAACCTGGAGAGACCATGCATAAGTATATCCAGCGCTTCAACAACATTCGCCTCAAGATCCCCAAGGTGTCGGACGAGGCCATCATTTCAGCATTCACTAATGGCGTCCGTGATGTCAAGATGAAGGAGGAGCTTGCCTTCCACGAGGATCTCTCCACCACTCTGGAGATGTTCAGCATGGCGAACAAGTGCGCGAGGGCTGAGGAGGGACGCCTCTCCCTCCTTTAGCTCCCCGATGCTAATCCAGAAGACAAGAAGACCAAGACCAAGGACGTGAAGTGCAAGGGGACAGCCGTGCTTGCGGCCGAGCCAGAGACGAAGCACGGATGCGACCACCCCGAGTCATCCAAGAGAAACCGGCCGTTCTGTGTCTTCCACAATGTTCACAGCCACAACACTAATGACTGCCAGGAGCTCAGGGCCCTTGGTGACGGGTGCCTTGGTTGACGCCCCGGGTGCAACGATCGAGGCTACGGTCATGGAGGCGGCCGAGGAGGAGGACGCTGGGACAAACGCGACCATCGTCAAGAGTGGCGCGACCAGCCTCGTGAGGACCGCTGGCAGGGCCAACCTCGCGAGGGAGCTTGGAGGGAGCAGCCTCGTGAGGACCGCCCTTAGGGCAATGCTGCTCTGCCTCCCCTGCCTCCACCGCCAAGAAGGAGTGAAGATCACCACCAGGACGAGGGGGCTAGAGGCTTCCAGGAGCCTCGTGCCATCGCCTGCATCTTGGGCGGCTCACATGCCCTGGCTTCCCACCGCATTTTCAAGTAGTTCGCGTGCGAGGTGAACGCATCGCTCCCTAAGCCCGAAGCAACTCGCCCTCTCAGGTGGTCCAAGTGCGCCATCACCTTCGACTCCTCAGACCAGCTCAACTGCGAGGCCACTACTGGCGCACTCCCTATGCTTTGCTCCCCCGTCATCAGCAATGTGGTCGTCACCAAGACTCTCATCGATGGCGGAGCAGGGCTCAATGTTCTGTCTATTCAGATGTTCGACAGGATCCAAGTGCCATACTACCAGCTTCACCCAACCAAGCCATTTTCAGGAGTGATCAACGGTTCTACACACCCGATAGGGCAGGTTCGCCTCCCTGTCACCTTTGGCGAGCGCAACAACTACCACACCAAGCTCATCGACTTCGACGTCGCCGACATCCGCCTGCCCTACAACACCATCCTATGGTACCCAACACTGGCCAAGTTCATGGCGGCTACGCACCACGGCTACAACGTCCTCAAGATGCCAGGAAGCGGTAGCGTCATCACAGTCTCATGTCAAGAGAAGGATGCGATGTGCTCCCTCGAGCGCGCCTTCCAGGCTGCAGTGGTCGAGAACCCCGAAGACAAGGACGGAGCTCTCCCTCCTGAGGTCGCCCCCCAAGACGAAAAAGCTATAGCTGGGACAAGGGTCTCATGAGGGAGCATCACTCGAGGATGTAGCGCTGAGCCTCGCGTCTTCGGACGCGGCACCTTCGCCCATCGCATAGGAAGGTGCGCTTGACGCCCCTCTCAGGCCGGGCTCGGGGGCTCTCCTTTGGAGGGCCTCAGACCTAGCCAGGGTCACGAGGGAGGCACTTGGGCACCATGTGGAGGCGCTCTTCAGAGAACGCTTCCCAGGAGAGGGTAGCAGGCCTGAGGCACTAGGCGTTCAGGAGTTCATCAGTAAGGCAATCGAGGAGATTCAAGAAGCAAGGGTTCTGCAAGGCGATCATCGCCTGCCGTGTGGCGCAGCTCACTGCCCTGGCGAGGGTAAGCAGTTCCGCGTCTGCATTGACATCCCCGAGCTCAACAGGGCCGCATCTCAATAGCTCATCTGACCGTCTCGTGTCGTCCGGTGTGAGGGTCTGCCTCACAGCTACATCCGCATGCCCTTTGGCCTATCGGGCGCGGCTGAGGCGTTCCATCGCTGCATGAGGGACACCCAGACGGCTTGCGAGGCCAGGCACCAGGCGATCCTGGCGGAGATGGAGGAGCACCTTCAGGAGCCTCTCGGTCCCTCTGAGCCTCCCGAGGCTCGGCACCAGGGCGGCTCGTGAAGAGAGACTCCAGTGGCGCGTGTTTTTTGGCTACTTCAACACCTCTTCAGCAATGGTACCCCTCGGGCTGCATCATCCCTAGGCCGTGTGGGTCTGGCCCTGCGGCATGTATCGTTTTGCATTCACCAGGACTATCTAACCGTTTCTGTGAGTTTATCTATGATTGTCACCCTATGACCATCGCCTCGCGGCCCTTCGTGTGTGGTAACTAATACCTCTCCTGCATCGCTACATGAAAACTCAAGTTGGCATGACGCTTATGCTCGGGTTCGTCCCTTCAACGCTGATAAACCCGGGGATCGAGCTCTAGTTCGCGGCCTGCCTCGCGTACAACACCTCGCCAGGTCCCCGATGCCTTGGATCGGTGCGTCAGGCTGCAGGCCTGCTCTGCAGGGAGCCCGGTCTTTCCTGTCATCTAACCTCTAGGTTCACCTGGCGATGGGCCACGGGTCGGCCTGGACAACCACCATATGGCCTTGCGAGTCGCTTGCATGTTAAAGGGGGGGGTCTCCCGAGCATCGCATCTCGGGAGCTCCTACTGGTTCTACAACCCTCACCCCTGGCCTTGACCACGACATCGTGACCTGGCATACCAGTGGCGGCTGAGCTTGCTCGAGGGCCGGGTCCCGAGGACGTTGAGCACCATGGTGAGCGAGGCAGGAAGGTGGCCAATGCAGGTCGCACCCAATGGTACCACAGGCATAGGAGCACGCATCATCTCCCTGATGGACTAAGACACCAAAAGATAAGCCTCGGCTCGCTACAGCACCAGTTTTGCTCCTTGCATGCCCCGCCTCGTAGTTCCATTTTGGCAGTTCTACTCCCCTTTTCAATTCTCTGTGCAACTGCTTGCACACCAAGGGGGACCTCATGACCATCGCGTCTCATGAGCTCTTACCGGACCTCGGGCCACTCACCTCCTAGCCCTGACCACGGCATTGCGACCTGGAATACTAGCGACGGCTGAAGCCTGCCTAGGGACTGGGTCCCGTCGGTGTAGAGCATCACACTGCCTAGGGAAAAGAAAAGGAAGGAACCGAGCCAAACTGGAATACGCGCATCCATCACTAAATCAAAAGAAACATCGTTGATATTAAATACATTCCAATCCTTACAAACCCCACGGGCGCTGCTCTTCATTCCATGCAGGGAAGGCAACTACTAGGCCCTACGGCACCACCGGAGACACCGGGCGGCAGCCGCAACTGCACTCCGGCCTCGGTGGAAGCTTGGCAGCACGTAGCTGTTGTCGCTCGACTCCAGAGAGTCACTGGTCAGGAGAGTCGCTGGATTCCCAGGAGTCGTCACTGCTGCTGGATGAAGCGCCAAAGGGGGCAGCGATATATCCAGCACCCACTGCGGCGTCCCTCGAGCTGTCTCCTCTGAGGCAGCATTCCAACCGCTCGCCCTCCTCGTTGAAGACCTTGAAGAACAGAGTGGCCGCACCGTCATACTCGAAGTGGATCGCCAGGGCTCCCTCCGCGCGGCAAGCCCGGGTGATCTAGCCCCATCCTCGCGACATGAAGACGTCTCCAAGCGGCACCACCTCGACCTCAGCTCCGGTGGACAAGCTCCGGCACCCTACGTGCTGCAGCCACAACTCAACCGGCCCCCTCGGAGGCATCTCGCCGGCGAAGAACCGCGGGAGTCAGATCCAGGTGTCTAGAGGCATCACCGCCCACACCACGTACTCACGCGAGCTGCCCTCGGCATGGGTCCGTGGTGCAGTCGGCAGGGCAAAGGCGGCCCTTCCATCTTCATCAGGCGCCACCCGATGGTGCACTCCTTCATCCCGAGCACGGGCGTATATGGGGAGGGGGAAGCCAGGCGGAGGCCTCGATTGCCAAGGCCTGGTCACCTCTCACCCCGTGCCGACGTCATGAATAAGGCGGAACCGTTTCTTCTGCGGGAGAGGGTCGGGCCCCTCCCTAGGGGCCTTCCCCTTCTCGGCCGCAGAATACCTCCTGATCGGTGCCATGGGAGCAAGATGGCGAAGAGAAGGAGCAGTCGGGAGCAAGGCGAAAGAGAGATGGGAGAGGGCTCTGCCCGCTCGCACATTTATAACTAGGAGAAGGTAAATCGTCGGCCTCCCACAATCTTTAGTAATGATGATTCTCTCTGCATGCAGCATGAAGTTGTCAAGTCGAGCAGTCGCTGAGGCATTGTGGGGAAGCGGAGTCGCCCACGTCCCATCAATCGCCACGCGTCATCAAGGCCGCAGACGGTTAGGGCCTGCGGTGCTCCGCACTTGCCCTTTAGCTTCGCCTGTAAGCCAAGTTCGAGCGTGCCCTGGGCCCGGAGGCTACTGTCGGCGTCCTGGATTTGGGGGTATCCAGCGCTGCCTGCCTGGGGCCCACCACATGGCTCCGTCGATAGCCTGGTACGGCCCAGCTTCAGCATCAACAACACAAGACCCTCACGAGGGGCCAAGCCCGCGAGGTGGGTGACACCAAGACCCCCGAGGGGATTGGCCTCCTCAGGCTGGCTCCTGAGGGGCGGAGAGTTCTATGCAAGGTAACCTCACGAGGCTCAACTAACATGAGCCATGACGACCAAGGCCAGGCGGGCGCTAGGAGGGCGCAGAGCACAGGTTTCCTCTTCGGTGCAAAGGAGGCAAGCCATAGGTGTGGAGTCCCGAGGAATCAGCCAAATGTTCCCATTTCGGTGCAATGAGACCAAGACCGCCAGGACGGTAGGACGGAGGTCATCCACGAGCCCACCACAACGTCACGACCAGAGGCTTTTCGCAGGCGAAGACTACTTTTGTCAGGATAAGCTGTACTACTTGTCCCCTTTCAAATCCGGCTGTTGTGGGATCCCTTCCTGCCAATATTTGGGAGGAGGACCAAGGCCACTATAAATAGGACTAGCCACCACCATAGAGAGGCAAGCAAGCAAAAGTCGAACTAGCTTGCTCCCCACCAGCTCAAGAACACCTCACCTCCTGAGGCTAGTTCATCCACTGTACTAGTTCATCCTCAGCCCTTCTAGGCAACCCACCAAAACGCTGGAGTATGGTATTACACCGCAAGGTGGCCCGAACTAGGATAAACTTTTGTGTCTCTTTGTCTCTTTGAGCTTGACGCGCTAGGCTTAGGAGGATCGCCGGTAGGCAGGCGGGTAGGTTGAGATCTCCACACGCACCCCAGAGTTCGAACCTCTCAAAGGTTCGCAGATCCCATAAACCGACATGTTTGTTCCTGAGGACATGGGAGAAGTCTTGTTACAAGTAATCATGTGAATTTGGTATTCGTTCGATATTTTGATGAGATGTATGTTGTCTTTCCTCTAGTGGTGTTATGTGAACGTCAACTACATGACACTTCACCATGATTTGGGCCTAGGGGAAGGCATTGGGAAGTAATAACTAGATGATGGGTTGCTAGAGTGATAGAAGGTTAAACCCTAGTTTATGCGTTGCTTCGTAAGGGGCTCATTTGGATCCACATGTTTCATGTTATGGTTAGATTTATCTTAATTCTTCTTTCATAGTTGCGGATACTTGCAAGAGGGGTTAATCATAAGTGGGAGGCTTGTTCAAGTAAGTACATCACCCAAGCACCGGTCCACCCACATATCAAATTATCAAAGTAATGAACGTGAATCATATGAGCATGATGAAAACTAACTTGACGGTAATTCCCATGTGTCCTCGGGAGCACTTTGCTTTGTATTAGAGTTCGTCCAGGCTTGTCCTTTTCTATAAAAAGGATTGGGCCACCTTGGTGCACCTTTGTTACTTGTTACCCATTATGAATTATCTTATCACAAAACTATCTGTTATCGATAATTTCAGTGCCTCTAGAAAATACCTTGCTGAAAACCGCTTGTCATTTCCTTCTGCTCCTCGTTGGGTTTGACACTCTTAACTATAGAAAGGACTATGATATATCCCCTATACTTGTGGGTCATCAATATACTGTCTCTAAAAATACTTCTCTTTTAAACTGTTGCAGGAAGCATTAAGCCTAGGCGAGTCAAACCTGGCTGGCTTACAGAAGAACTTAGAATCTGAGCAGGCTGAGCGCACCAAAGCTGAGGCAAGCCTGAAATTTTCTTTAGAAGATCTAGAAAAAATCAAAGCTAACTTTCCAACTAAGAGAACCGCCTTTGAAACTGAAAAGGCAGCCTTAGTCAAGTGTGTCGAAGAAGCTAAAAATCAACTTAAGCCGGTGGCTGCAAAATTGGCCGGTTTAAAGCAGTTTGTCTTCCAAATGACAACCGCCATCTTTGGTAAGTAGTATTTCATCCATCTTTTAAGATAACTCGCCTAGCGGCTTAAAACTAATTCACCTGGCGACTCTTGATTTGACTGCTCAACAGGCACCAGAAGCTCGAACCTTGGACAAAATGTGCAAGTGAAGCTGAAGGCCATATACTCTTTGGCAGAGAAGCTATATGCTGGTACTTTGTGCACTCTTGTAGCTGTCTCAGGTGGCAGGCAACTACCACAACTTATGAAAGAAGTTTTGGATCAACTTTCTACAATTACCAAGCAAATAGAAGAGTTAAAACTGTCAACCGCCTGGGCAGGAGCTATATCTATGCTAAGCCGGTTAAAGGCTTATCAAGCAGAACTGGATCCGCAAGGGATGGATGGCGGGTTCCCAAACTATAATGAAGATGAATCTGATTTGACAGAAGCAAATTATTCTTAGTGTGTTAGAGAGATGCGACCACTGGCGAGTCAGCTTGCTCGTGATCTTGACCTGAAGAAGTATCAAAATGCTTATGATAGCAAAAACACCCGGGTCAAAGCGCCGATGTTCAACATTATTGATCTGACTCCTCAAAGGCATAAGCACATCTTTGCCTCTGATATTGATCCTTCTAGTGTCATCAATGATGAAGCAATCTTCAAAGCCTTAACTGGTATCGACTGGATGTTGGATAATCTTCAGATTACAAGCGAAGAAGAGCCGGCACAGGATGACCCGAGGACCTCCATGTCAAGGCACCAGTATGGTGCTAACCCTCCAGAATCTAACCTGGACCTGGCGGCAACTGATGCAGATGAGTAGCTTGACTCCTCCTTTTTTATAAGACTTGGCTGAAACTTTTTGGCTTCATTGAAGCCTTGTAATAGGTGTAGTTAAAACAATTGTCTTCATCGTCATGCCCTCAAGCATGTGCTTTAACTGCTGATCAATTGCTATGTAAATAAGCTTATTTATGTGCTTTATCATGTCGAATATGCATTTCTGTCGTGCATCATCTGATAATTTTTCTTCTTGATATGTTAACAGACAAACTGTAAGGGGTCCTGCAACTTCTGTACGGGCGACTTATAGTCAAAAAACCAGGGCGGGTTAGTAACCCAATGATTCATGGTCATGAAAATACTCGAAGGATACGTGATGTCTACTACACAACCTTCTTCTTGTAGACGTTGTTGGGCCTGCAAGTGCACAGGTTTGTAGGACAGTAGCAAATTTCCCTCAAGTGGATGACCTAAGGTTTATCAATCCGTGGGAGGCGTAGGATGAAGATGGTCTCTCTCAAACAACCCTGCAACCAAATAACAAAGAGTCTCTTGTGTCCCCAACACACCCAATACAATGGTAAATTGTATAGGTGCACTAGTTCGGCGAAGAGATAGTGATACAAGTGCAATATGGATAGTAGATAAAGGTATCTGTAATCTGAAATTATAAAAACAGCAAGGTAACAAGTGGTAAAAGTGAGCGTAAACGGTATTGCAATGATAGGAGACAAGGCAAAGGATTCATACTTTCACTAGTGCAAGTTCTCTCAACAATTATAACATAGATAGATCATATAACAATCCCTCAACATGCAACAAAGAGTCACTCCAAAGCCACTAATAGCGGAGAACAAACATAGAGATTATGGTAGGGTACGAAACCACCTCAAAGTTATCCTTTTTGATCGATCTGTTCAAGAGTTCGTAGTAAAATAACATAGAGCTATTCTCTCTGCTCGATCCATCATAGAGTTCATACTAGAATAACACCTTAAGACACAAATCAACCAAAACCATAATGTCACCTAGATACTCCATTGTCACCTCAAGTATCCGTGGGCATGATTATACAATATGCATCACACAATCTCAGATTCATCCAACCAACACAAAGTACTTCAAAGAGTGCCCCAAAGTCCCTACCGGAGAGTCAAGAAAACGTGTGCCAACCCCTATGCATAGGTTCATGGACAGAACCCGCAAGTTGGTCACCAAAACATACATCAAGTGGCACGTGATATCCCATTGTCACCACAGTTAATCACAACAAGACATACATCAAGTGTTCTCAAACAAAAGACTCAATCCGATAAGATAACTTCAAAAGGGAAACTCAATTCATCACAAGAGAGTAGAGGGGGAGAAACATCATAAGATCCAACTATAATAGCAAAGCTCGCGATACATCAAGATCGTGCCAAAGAGAGAACACGAGAGAGAGAGATCAAACACATAGCTACTAGTACATACCCTCAGCCCCGAGGGTGAACTACTCCCTCCTCGTCATGGAGAGCACCGGGATGATGAAGATGGCCACCGGTGATGGAATCCCCCTCCGGCAGGGTGCCGGAATAGGCTCTCGAGAGGTTTTTGGTGGCTACAGAGGCTTGTGGCGGTGGAACTCCCGATCTATCTTGATATTCAATGGTTTTAGGGTACTTAGGCTTATATAGGTGAAAGAAGTCGGTCAGGAGGTGCTCGAGGGGCCCACGAGACAGGGGGGCGCGCCCAATAGGGGGGGGGCGCCCCCCTATCTACCGGCCTCCTCAAGGATCTTCTGACGTGAACTCCAAGTCTTCAGGATCATATTCTTCCCAAAAATAACGCTGCCGGAGGTTTCATTCCGTTTGGACTCCGTTTGATATTCCTTTTCCTCGAAATACTGAAACAGGCAATAAAACAACAATATGGGTTGGGCCTCCAGTTAATAGGTTAGTCCCAAAAGTAATATAAAAGTGTAAAATGAAGCCCATAATCATTCAAAACAGATAATAATATAGCATGAATGCTTCATAAATTATAGATACGAGACGTATCAGCATCCCCAAGCTTAATTCCTACTCGTCCTCGAGTAGGTAAATGATAAAAGAAAGAATTTATGAAGTGTGAATGCTAGAGGTGCACAAGTTTGATCAATGATAATTTCAACCACCTTTACTAGCATCATTATATGTTATAACAGTAGTTCATCTCATAAAACTTTTCATGAATAAGTAACAAGCAATTCACATGTTAAAGCATAGACCATAAACTTTCTTAAACTAGCAAACTTCATTCTTAGTCATCAAACAAATGCAATTCATTTTATTTTCAGGAATAGCGAACTCCACATACTCAACTATCATATAGTCTTCTACAATTGCTAACACTCACACAATACTTGTGGTTATGAAGTTTTAATCAGACACAGAGAAAGATGGGGCTTATAATGTTGCCTCCAAACGTATTCACCTTTGGGTGATGTCAACAATAATAGTTCATGCTAACGTACATCCAATTGGATATATATATATCAGGATCACCCTAACACAAAGTGCTTGCCAAAGGATAAAATGAAAAAGGGGAAAGGTGAAGATCACTTTGACTCTTGCATAAAGTAAAAGACAGAAAGTAAAAGATAGGCCCTTCTCAGAGGGAAGCAGAGGTTGTCATGCGCTTTTGGGGTTGGATACACAAAATCTTAATGCGAAAGAACGTCACTTTATATTGCCCCTTGTATATGGACCTTTATTATGCAGCCCGTCGCTTTTATTGCTTCCATAACAAGATCGTACAAAGCTTATTTTCTCCGCACTAATAAGTCATGCATATTTAAAGAGCAATTTTTATTGCTTGCACCGATGACAACTTACTTGAAGGATCTTACTCAATCCATAGGTAGGTATGGTGGACTCTCATGGAAAAACTGGGTTTAAGGATATTTGGAAGCACAAGTAGTATCTCTACTTGGTGCTAGGAATTTTGGCTAGCATGAGGGGGAAAGGCAAGCTCAACATGTTTGAATTATCCATGACAATATACTTTAACTGAGATGTGAGAAAACATAACCCATTACGTTGTCTTCCTTGTCCAACATCAACTCTTTAGCATGTCATACTTAATGAGTGCTCACAATTATAAAAGATGTCTAAGATATTATATTTATATGTGAAACCTCTCTTCCTTCAATATTCTTTCATGAATTGTTCAAATGACCAATACAATGCTTGCCAACCTTCAATAAATTTACAACCTCTACTTCTTAGATGTGAAGTCATTAATACCCATGGGATAAGCAAATGAGACATATATAAATTCAGATTTATGACATTCAACTCATTCAACAATTTACTCACAGGATATAAGTGAAGAACACGAGTAAATGACAAATTACTCCAAAAAGATATAAGTGAAGATCAATGAGTAGCTAAATAACTGTGCAACTATATGAAGACTCTCTCTCATTTAAGAATTTCAGATCTTGGTATTGTATTCAAACAGCAAGCAAAACAAAATAAAATGACATTGCAAGGATAGCACAACTCATGTGAAGAAGCAAAAACTTAGGCTCAACCGATACTAACTGATAGTTGTTTGAAGAAGAAAGGTGGGATGCCTACCGGGGCATCCCCAAGCTTAGATGCTTGAGACTTCTTGAAATATTATCTTGGGGTGCCTTGGGCATCCCCAAGCTTGAACTTTTGTGTCTCGTTAGTTCCTATCATATCGTGGTTTCTTCTTTTTATCAAAAGCTTCATCCACACCAAACTCAACAAGAACTCGTGAGATAGGTTAGTATAAACCAATACAAAACCTTATCATTTTCTATTGTAACAAATTACTAAAATTATTATTCAACATGTCATACTAAATGCCTCTGCATATTTAACACTCCTATCCTCAAAGAGAATCATTAAACAAGCAAACATATGCAAACAATGCAAACATAACAGCAATCTGCCAAAACAGTATAGTCTGTAAAGAATGCAAGATTCATCATACTTCACTAACTCCAAAAATTATGAGAGAAAATTCCCACTGTAATAAATTTAGCAGAGCTTAATATGCAAAAAGATTCAACATTATACCATGCTCTGACTTTTCTAGGGAATTTTTGCAACAGCGGTAAACTTTCTGTTTTCAAACAGAAACATGTATACTAGCAAAATAAGCATGGCAAAGGCTATCCTTGACATTTTTATTGAAAATATAGATGTAAAACATTAATCTAAATAACAGCAAGCAAATACTAACAAAAGAAAATGACGCTCCAAGCAAAACACATATCATGTGGTTAATAAAAATAAGCTCCAGATGCCATCCGGGGCATCCCCAAGCTTAGGCTCTTGGTCATCCTTGAATATTACCTTGGGGTTCCTTGGGTATCCCCAAGCTTAGGCTCTTGCCACTCCTTATTCCGTAGTCCATCGAAACTTCACCCAAAACTTGAAAACTTCACAACACAAAACTCAACAGAAAACTCGTAAGCTCCGTTAGTATAAGAAAATAAAACCACCACTTAGGTACTGTAATGAACTCATTCTAAATTCATATGGTGTAATAACTACTGTATTCTAACTTCTCTATGGTTCATACCCTCCGATACTACTCATAGATTCATCAAAATAAGCAAACAACACATAGAAAACAGAATCTGTCAAAAACAGAACAGTCTGTAGTAATCTGTACCAAACTTATACTTCTGGAACACTAAAAATTCTACCAAATTAGGAAGGCCTGAGAAATTTGTGTACCAATCCATAGAAAAAAGAATCAGATCAAAATCACGTTTCTGTGAATTAACAAAACTAATTTACTGGGTGCAAAAGTTTCTGATTTTCAGCAGGATCAACACAACTATCACCGTAAGCTATCTTAAAGGTCTTACTTGGCACTTTATTGAAACAAAAGCTATAAAACATTATTACTACAGTAGCATAATCATGTGGACACACAAAAACAGTAAGGTAAATATTGGGTTGTCTCCCAACAAGCGCTTTTCTTTAATGCCTTTTTAGCTAGGCATGATGATGGCAATGATGCTCACATAAAAGATAGGAATTGAAACATAGTGGAAGCATCATGAAGCATATGACTAGCACATTTAAGCCTAACCCACTTCCTATGCATAGGGATTTTGTGAGAAAACAACTTATTGAACAATAATCAACTAGCATAGGAAGGCAAAACAAGCATAGCTTCAAAACTTTAAGCACATAGAGAGGAAACTTGATATTATTGCAATTCCTACAACCATATGTTCGTCCCTCATAATAATTTTCAGTAGCATCACGAATGAAGTCAACAATATAACCAGCACCTAAAGCATTCTTTTAATGATCTACAAGCATAAAAAATTTACTACTCTCCACATAAGCAAATTTATTCTCATCAATAGTAGTGGGAGCAAACTCAACAAAATAATTATCATGTGAGACATAATCCAATTGAAAACTAAAATCATGATGACAAGTTTCATGGTTATCATTATTCCTAATAGCATACAAGTCATCACAATAATCATCATAGATAGCAACTTTGTTCTCATAATCAATTGGAACCTCTTCCAAAATAGTGGAATCATCACTAAATAAAGTTGACACTCTTCCAAATCCACTTTCATGTTCATCACAATAAGATTCAACATCCTCCAAAATAGTGGGATCACTACTTCCTAAAGTTGACACTCTTCCAAACCCACTTTAATCAATATAATCATCATAAATAGGAGGCATGCTTTCATCATAATAAATATTCTCATCAAAACTTGGGGAACAAAAATATCATCTTCATCAAACATAGCTTCCCCAAGCTTGTGGCTTTGCATATCATTAGCATCATGGATATTCAAGGAATTCATACTAACAACATTGCAATCATGCTCATCATTCAAAGATTTAGTATCAAACATCCTATAGATTTCTTCTTCTAGCACTTGAGCACAATTTTCCTTTTTATCATACTCACGAAAGATATTAAAAAGATGAAGCGTATGAGACAAACTCAACTCCATTTTTGTAGTTTTCTTTTATAAACTAAACTAGTGATAAAACAAGAAACAAAAAGATTCGATTGCAAGATCTAAAGATATACCTTCAAGCACTCACCCCCCCGGCAACGGCGCCATAAAAGAGGTTGATGTCTACTACACAACCTTCTTCTTGTAGACATTGTTGGGCCTGCAAGTGCACATGTTTGTAGGATAGTAGCAAATTTCCCTCAAGTGGATGACCTAAGGTTTATCAATCCGTGGGAGGCGTAGGATGAAGATGGTCTCTCTCAAACAACCCTGCAACCAAATAACAAAGAGTCTCTTGTGTCCCCAACACACCCAATACAATGGTAAATTGTATAGGTGCACTAGTTCGGCGAAGAGATAGTGATACAAGTGCAATATGGATAGTAGATAAAGGTATTTGTAATCTGAAATAATAAAAACAGCAAGGTAACAAGTGGTAAAAGTGAGCGTAAACGGTATTGCAATGATAGGAGACAAGGCAAAGGATTCATACTTTCACTAGTGCAAGTTCTCTCAACAATAATAACATAGATAGATCATATAACAATCCCTCAACATGCAACAAAGAGTCACTCCAAAGCCACTAATAGCGGAGAACAAACGTAGAGATTATGGTAGGGTACGAAACCACCTCAAAGTTATCCTTTTTTATCGATCTATTCAAGAGTTCGTAGTAAAATAACATAGAGCTATTCTTTCCGCTCGATCCATCATAGAGTTCATACTAGAATAACACCTTAAGACACAAATCAACCAAAACCCTAATGTCACCTAGATACTCCATTGTCACCTCAAGTATCCGCGGGCATGATTATACGATATGCATCACACAATCTCAGATTCATCCAACCAACACAAAGTACTTCAAAGAGTGCCCCAAAGTCCCTACCGGAGAGTCAAGAAAACATGTACCAACCCCTATGCATAGGTTCATGGGCGGAACCCGCAAGTTGGTCACCAAAACATACATCAAGTGGTACGTGGTATCCCATTGTCACCACAGATAAACACGGCAAGACATACATCAAGTGTTCTCAAACAAAAGACTCAATCTGATAAGATAACTTCAAAAGGGAAACTCAATTCATCACAAGAGAGTAGAGGGGGAGAAACATCATAAGATCCAACTATAATAGCAAAGCTCACGATACATCAAGATCGTGCCATAGAGAGAACACGAGAGAGAGATCAAACACATAGCTACTGGTACATACCCTCAGCCCCGCGGGTGAACTACTCCCTCCTCATGATGGAGAGCGCCGGGATGATGAAGATGGCCACCGGTGATGGAATCCCCCTCCGGCAGGGTGCCGGAACGGGCTCCCGAGAGGTTTTTGGTGTCTACAGAGGCTTGCGGCGGCGGAACTCCCGATCTATCTTGATATTCAATGGTTTGAGGGTACGTAGGCTTATATAGGCGAAAGAAGTCGGTCGGGAGGTGCTCAAGGGCCCATGAGACAGGGGCACGCCTAGTAGGGGGGGGGGGGCGCCCCTATCTCCTGGCCTCCTCAAGGATCTTCTGATGCGAACTCCAAGTCTCCAGGATCATATTCTTCCCAAAAATAACGCTGTCGAAGGTTTCATTCCGTTTGGACTCCGTTTGATATTCCTTTTCCTCGAAATACTGAAACAGGCAATAAAACAACAATATGGGCTGGGCCTCCGGTTAATAGGTTAGTCCCAAAAGTAATATAAAAGTGTATAATAAAGCCCATAATCATTCAAAACAGATAATAATATAGCATGAATGCTTCATATATTATAGATACGTTGGAGACGTATCAATACGCCTGTCGGCTTATAGCCATAATAAGCTCAATTTTGAGCAATGCTTAACCTGATCCCTTGTTGATCCATGGGCTTATAGCCTGCATAAAATTCCTGTAAAAACAGAAAGACTAGACATATATGTCTCAATATGAGTCGGCTTCTAAGGCACGACAAAAAAATAAAGCTGGCCTTATGAGGCTGAAATTTTGCTTTCATGAAGTGTGGCATAAAAGCCTTGGTTTGTCCTAGCTATCAGTATGCTGGCCCTCACATGAATTAACCATTTTTTAAACCTTGAAAAGTTCAGTGTCATGTTGACGGATTTGTCAAGAGTATGATAGGTCATCTTGTTCGGAGCAGCATGAAGCATACATGCAGGTTTAACCAATAATGTGGCATTGCGTCGGGTCACAAGGGTTTTTTAAGCTAAATTCATTGAGTTGGAAGCCCCCCAGTGCCCTTATGATCAATTAATAAAAGCTCATGCACAATAAATATGAGATGAAACGACAGAGGCCCAAAATTTTTCAGGGATGCCGATATTATTATGTTGATCATAAAAGATATATACATATATAAAAGTATGTACAATGACTAGAGCCGGTGGCTCAAGTGTAATACGCCCGAAGATGAACAATGTTCGAAGGCCTGTTGGTCTCCTCCTTAGAGGTACGTGACTTATTGTGCTCACGTATGTCAATGAGATAATATGACCCATTGTTGAGGTTCTTGCTGACCACAAAGGGTCCTTCCCAAGGCGGCGATAACTTATTGTAGGATCAAAAGTAGGTCTAGAGGGGGGTGATTAGACTACGTGACCAAATAAAAATCTAGCCTTTTCCCAATTTTAAGTCTTGGCAGATTTTAGCAACTTAGCGCAAGTCTAGCAATCAACCTACACATGCAATTCTAAGAGTGTAGCACCGGAAAGTAAAACATTGCATATGAAGGTAAAGGGAAGGGTTTGGAGAAGGTAAACGCAATGTAGACATGGAGATTTTTGGCGTGGCTTCGATAGGTGGTTCTATCGTACATCCACATTGATGGAGACTTCAACACACGAAGGGTAACGGCTGCGCGAGTCCATGGAGGGATCCACCCATGAAGGGTCCGTGAAGAAGCAACCTTGTCTATCCCACCATGGCCATCGCCCACGAAGGACTTGCCTCACTCGGGTAGATCTCCACGAAGTAGGCGATCTCCTTGCCCTTACAATCTCCTTGGTTGAACACCACAATCTTTTCGGAGGCTCCCAAGTGACACCTAACCAATCTCGGAGACACCACTCTCCAAAAGGTAATAGATGGTGTATTGATGATGAACTCCTTGCTCTTGTGCTTCAAATGATAGTCTCCCCAACACTCAACTCTCTTTCACAGATTTGGCTATGGTGGAAAGATGATTTGAGTGGAAAGCAACTTGGGGAAGGCTAGAGATCAAGATTCTTGTGGTTGGATTGGAATGTCTTGGTCTCAACACATAAGTAGGTGGTTCTATCTCAGAAAATGAGTAGTGGAAGTATAGGCACGTTCTGATGGCTCTTACTCAAATGGAGATGGGGGTGGAGGGGTATATATAGCCTCCATACAAAATCCAACCGTTACACACATTTGACCCAACTCGGTCAGACCGAATAGAAGAACTCGGTGAGACTGATTCAGTTCAAAATGTGAACGTTAGGAATCTCGGTGGGACCGACATGATCAACTCGATGGGACCGATGTGCTAGGGCTAGGGAAAAACCTCATCTCGGTGAGACCGATTGCATGAACTCGGTGAGATCGATTTCAACAATGAGTAAACAGAGAGTTGGTCAGGCAAACTCAGTGGGACCGATCGCTCATTTCGGTGAGACCGAAATGTTACGAAGGGAAACAGAGAGTTTGTCATACAAACTCGGTGGGACCGATCGCTCATTTCGGTGAGATCGAAGTGTTACGAAGGGAAACATAGAGTTTGCAATGCCATCTCGGTGGGACCAAGATCCATATCAGTGAGACCGAGTTGTCTAGGGTTTCTGGCAGTGGCTATGTCAACTGAACTCAGTGGCTATATCGAAGAGTCTTGAGCTTTTGCCAATCTTTGTCCTTAGCATTTTGACGGGTCCACATCTCTAGTCCATGACATGCCAATCATTGAACTTTCTGAAATATTTAACTTGAATGGATATTAGTTCAATGAGCTATATGTTGTTATGAATTACCAAAACCACCCGGGGATTAGTTGCATTGTTAATCTCCCCCTTTTTGGTAATTGATGACAACATATAGATCAAAGCTTCGACAAATGATAATATGAATGAAATACATTGTCACTTTGAGAAGTATGTGATAAGAAAGAGCTCCCCCCTAAATTTGTGCACTATTTAAGATTTACTTTTGAATGCAAATCCACAATCAATTAGGATCATGGGTCACTCTTCAATGTCACATACATCTTGGTGGAGCACTCAAAATGATAAGATATATACAAAATGCCCTCATCACAAAGGGTAAACATGATTGATCATACACAAATATCATAGATAGCATCATGCAAGCACACATTAAGGTATAGTATGACCAAACACATGATCACAAGGGTATCTCAAACACAAAACACAAACATTGTAGCATAAATTAAACAAGCAAACGGTCAAAGCAAATGACCAAAGTAGCAAGAGAGGCAACAAAAAGCAAAACACACACTCTCTCCCCCTTTGACAACAAGTTACCAAAAAGCTTGAAAATGCATAGTGCTATGTGGCACTCTAGGCACGATCTCCGGGGTTGGTTGCTCTGGTGTGTGTAGATGGCGTGGAGAGGAGACCGTCTGGAAATACTTCAGCTGACATCTGTGGAGCTGGAGGAATTGAAACTGGAGAAGCAATAGTGGCAGTTGCTACAGGTGTTGAAAGAGTAGTACTGGTGTCACTGACAACTGGCACTGCTAAAGACCTTTGTACCCTTAGCACTCGCTGAAAAGTGTTTGTGGTAGGTCTGTCATTCCTGTCCTCAATTTCTTCCTGGAGCTTCTCGATAGTGGTCTGGATCTCTGTGACCTTCACATCTAGATCACGGAATTTAGTCTCAATGATCCTCTCAAGACTTTCTTGATTCTGAGTCAGGGTGGCCAAGCCCTTCTCAATCCTCACAGTAGCCTCAAGCAGATAACTAAGTTGATCTTGCTTGGTCTTGAGCATCACAGTTGAAGCATCTGGTGCAATGGCTGCCTTTGCTACCTTTGCAGCCTTTGCTCTCTCTCTCTCTCTCTCTCTCTCTCTCTCTCTTCTCCTGAGCTTCAACACTAGTTGGATGAGATGCATCCATGACAATCTCATTGTCCTCAAATTCTAGCCTCAACGGAAGATGTCTTTGTCTAGAAGGTATGTCCCTGTTCCCATCTTGGAGTTGATCAATATCTGTATATGAGGGGCATATCCACATGATCTCTTCTAATCAGTTGCAGTTCTCTTCACTGTTTCAACTATCAAGCTCATCAATTTGAACTTCTGTGGCACATCAAACATAATGGAGCAGGTTGATGGAGTGACCATGGATCATTCTATGATCTCCTGACTTGGCCAACAGAGTGTGCCTCAGAATGGTGTTGATGGTGGTCAGACCTGACAACAGATAGTATATTGATCCAAACTTATGTGTCTCCAAGGCCTCATCAGGAATAGTCTTGTACATATTGTCCATGGAGTTGTGACCTTTTCTTGGCTTAGCATACACATCAATGTCATTCTCATCTTCCTTAGGGGCATTGATCAACTTGCCCATTTAGAAATTGTTGATTGATATCTTGTGCCTTCAGTCATCCAGACAATCTTTCCATCTGGGTAGAAATGTAGTGTAGTAGAATTGCATTATCATTTCATCATTCCATTTGGTCAACTTCTGACCAACAAACTTGTCAACCTCATTCATCCTGAAGCTCTCATGCACATCTGGGAAGTAGTCCTCATTATCATCAATATATGTCTAGTCAATCCATCTCATGTCACTGACAATGGGTTTCTTGTCTAGCAAGACTGTCTCATAGAAGTCCAACTATTCCTTAGTGTGGAAACAATAATCTACAGCAGTCCTTCTCCTAGTGGCATAGGGATCTATCTGTTCCAGAGTCTCAGACCATCATCCTTTCTTTCCTCCATGTTTTCAGCAACAGGATGATCATCACTATGATCTAGAGTCTTGGGCTTCAACTTTCTAGGCACCTGTGACTCTTCTTCTTCTTGAACTTCAGGCACTAGGGCCTTGTTCTTCTCAGCATCAGGGATGTTTCTGGTGGATCTCTTGGGTGCAGAAGGTTTTGGAGCTTGAGCTTGAGTTGGAGGCTTGGGAGTTGTCTTGAGCTTAGATGGAGCAGCCCTAGACCTTATAGCATCCCCCATGAGCTTTTGGGTCTTTGGTGGAGGTGAAGCAGCCTCTTCCTCCTTCTCTTCTTCATTCTCATTAGAAGAATGCTTTTCAAATTCAGCCATAGGATCTACAAGTTTGCACCATCTTCCTCTTTTTCTTTCCTTCTTCTTCTCTCCAAAACCACTTGGTGCATCAGCAGTAGCTTGAGTTGAGGCTCTGGCCTTTGACATAGGCTTCCTCTTGGTAGGATCTTCCACCTGCATTCCAGGCTTGGATGCAGTAGTAGTAGCATACTCCTTCTTAAGTACCTTTTTCTTTGAAGTCACCTCCTCCTCAACAACAAAATCCTCATCCTAAGATTCTGAGGTTCTCTTCTTCCTTTTCCTAGTAGCATCCTTAGGCATGTTGCTTGGAGTGCTTCTGCTACCTTCATAACTGTTGTTGGAGGGACTAGTGCCCTCACTGAGATTCACTTGCTCTTTAGATCTGTTCTGGCTGTCACTGCCCTCTGACATCTCTGAAACTGGCCCTGTGAATAGATGGATATAGACAGAGTGGATGAGCATCACAAATCACAACTATTTCGCAAAAATATTGAGACAAAAACTTAACTTTAGTTTTCTGCAGAAAGCATTTCAGAGCTACCGATTTGACAAACTCGGTGACACCAAAGCACAATTAGAGTCTAAACATACATTTTCGGTCAGACCGAAATGCAGTTCGGTGACTCTGAGATGCTAGGGTTTCATAGAGTATGTGATTTCGGTCACACCGATTAGTACACTTCGGTCAGACCGAGTTGTACTTGTGTAATGGCCTAAGCCAAATCTGTGAGACCGAGATCCTTAGATCAGTCGGTTCGAGATGAGTTCGGCGGAAACCTAACCCTAAGTTTTGCATCAAATCTATTCTAATGGAATTTTTCGGTGGATAGATTGATCTCATTCATGGACAGAACAATGGCAATGATCTTTGCGCAATAATTGGAGTAAGAGAACACACAAAGAGGTCGAGTTCGTACCCGAACTTGGCGACGAACTCGCTACAGTGACAATAGCGGTGAGATTCCCGTTGACGGCTAGGGAGACCAGTGGCAGGAGGCACTAGCAACAACGGTGACGATTCGGAGACTGATACGTCTCCAACGTATCTATAATTTTTGATTGTTCCATGCTATTATATTACCCGTTTTGGATGTTTATGGGCTTTACTTTACACTTTTATATCATTTTTGGGACTAACCTACTAACTGGAGGCCCAGCCCGAATTGCTGTTTTTTTGCCTATTTCAGTGTTTTGAAGAAAAGGAATATCAAACGGAGTCCAAACGGAATGAAACCTTCGGAAGCGATCTTTTCGGAACAAACGCAATCCAGGAGACTTGGAGTGGACGTCAAGCAGCAAACGAGGCGGCCACGAGGGTGCCCGGCATGCCCTAGGGGTGTGGGCGCGCCCCCACCCTCGTGGGCCCCTCGTGGCTCAACCGACCTACCTCCTTCGCCTATATATACTCCCGTACCTTGAAAACATCCAGGAGCACCACGAAAAACTATTTCCACCGCCGCAACCTTCTGTATCTGTGAGATCCCATCTTGGAGCCTTCGCCGGCGCTCCGCCGAAGGGGGAACCGATCACGGAGGGCCTCTACATCATCTCCAAGGCCTCTCCGATGAGTTGTGAGTAGTTTAACACAGACCTTCGGGTCCATAGTTATTAGCTAGATGGCTTCTTCTCTCTCTTTGAATCTCAATACAAAGTTCTCCTCGATCTTCTTGGAGATCTATTCGATGTAACTCTTTTTGCGGTGTGTTTGTCGAGATCCGATGAATTGTGGGTTTATGATCAAGTTTATCTATGAGAAATATTTGAATCTCCTCTGAATTCTTTTATATGTGATTAGTTATCTTTGCAAGTCCCTTCGAATTATCAGTTTGGTTTGGCCTACTAGATTGATCTTTCTTGCAATGGGAGAAGTGCTTAGCTTTGGGTTCAATTTTGCGGTGTCCTTTCCCAGTGACAGCAGGGGCAGCAATGCACGTATTGTATTATTGCCATTGAGGATAAAAAGATGGGGTTTATATCATATTGCTTGAGTTTATCCCTCTACATCATGTCATCTTGCTTAATGCGTTACTATGTTCTTATGAACTTAATACTCTAGATGCAGGCAGGAGTCGGTCGATGTGTGGAGTAATAGTAGTAGATGCAGAATCGTTTCGATCTACTTGTTGCAGACGTGATGCCTATATACTTGATCATGCCTAGATATTCTCATAACTATGCACTTTTCTATCAATTGCTCGACACTTTTGTTCACCCACCATAATACTTATGCTATCTTGAGAGAAGCCACTAGTGAAACCTATGGCCCCCGGGTCTATATTTTATCATATAAGTTTCTGATCTACTTTTATTTGCATCTTTTACTTTCCAATCTATATCATAAAAATACCAAAAATATTTATCTTATCTTATTATCTCTATCAGATCTCACTTTCTCAAGTTACCGTGAAGGGATTGACAACCCCTTTATCGCGTTGGTTGCGAGGTTCTTGTTTGTTTGTGTAGGTACGAGGGACTTTTGAGGAGCCTCCTACTGGGTTGATACCTTGGTTCTCAAAAACGGAGGGAAATACTTACACTACTTTGCTGCATCACCCTTTCCTCTTCAAGGGAAAACCAAGGCAGTGCTCAAGAGGTAGCAGAGACCAAGGGGGCGGTAGAGCTGGGAGGTGTGGTCGAGTGGTTTGGAGAAGTTTCCAAATTTTCAACCCACTGTATATATATACCCAGTCACTATCGCTGTGACCGAGTGGAACGACTCGGCGACACCGAGATGCAAAACTGCTAGCAGTTACTGCAACTCAGTGTGACCGAATTATTTTATTGTTGCACCAAGATGTAAACCTAGATCAACTTCATGAATTCGGTGAGACCGAGTGAGATGAGTTGGTCTGACCGAGATGCATTAAGAAGTTTCGGAAGTTTAAGCCCTTGACTGATCAGTGGCTCCGAGTGCTCCTCACCCGAAGGGTCCAAATTCGACTTGTTCAAACTTTGTGATGTAGCATGAATAGAGTTTGAGATGAGAAAAGCATAGATAGCTAGAAGGAATACTTAGGCATTCTTGTTCATCCATTTGACAAAAAGAAAAGCCAAACAATCAAAGCAACAAATGTATGTCCTCGAATGGAGAAATTATGCAGCTAAAATGCTCACACAATAAGATAGCTAATAAAATATGTGGAAAAACATGCACAAACGCTCTAGCATCTATCAAGCAATTGGCGATGACTAGGTCATATATATATATATGAGTATATTGAGTCAAATGAGAGCATTTGATCATAGGTCATACTCGTCGTTTAAGCACAAGTGAGGTTACCACTTTTACATAAAGCATTGTTGTGTTCACACCATTAGAGTTGCTTTAGCTCAATTCTTAGAGCAAAGCTCCCCCTAGATGTGATATCCCCCTTAGAGGGATGAACTAACCTTGGGTTTTTTCGATGATGACTTCATGTAGGTGTTGAATATGTGGATGATCAATGTTGATGTAGATCATTTGGAGCAATCCGTTGGAGTGAGTTGCACTTTCAATTCTTACATGGGTTAGTCCCACAAGGAACACACAAGGATATCCATAGACATAGAGTGAAATCCACATATGATGATGTCCATGAAGGCATTAGGTTACCTTGTCCATTGACTTACCAATAAGAGGATTTGTGACTCCTTGAACTAGTGCAAGATATGGAAGTTAATTGCACTTGTCCTTGCCAAAATGAATATGAGTGAAGTATGTTGGCGGAGTCGCCCTCAAGAACTCTCTAGTTCTTCTTCTTTGGGATCCACATCAAGTTGATGGGAATCCTTGGAGTTGCAGTCATACTTGATGAAGTAGAACTTGATGTAGTCTTGGGAACCCACTTGACCAAGGCCTTAGGAGCTTCTTCAAATGAATCAATCTCTTCTTGAAGCTTGTCCTTGCCTTTTAGCTTGTGGTCTTGTGGTGGAAGATCATCTTGAGCTTGTGTTCCCTTGAAAGAAGTGGGGTCATACTTCTCTTGTTGAGGAACAAACTTCGTCTTGGGGTATTGATCTTCTTCCCACTCAACTCCATTGGCATTGAACTTGCGTTCAAAACCAACACCTTGATTCTTATGGTGCCTTCCTTGCTTGCGTACAATTTCCTCAAATTGCTTACTTCGAGCAAGGCTCTTGTAACACCTTTCTCTATAATTCCCTTCAGTAAGCTATTTTCTTGCTCAAGTGTAACTTGGCTAAGAGAATCATTAGTGGAATCAAGAGAACTACTAGAAGCAACAATATTGGATTTAGCATGATTATTGTTACTACTAGAAGAAGAATCTTTCTTGCTCTTGTTGCTAGATTTTACTTGTGGCATGTAAGTAGACAAGAGTAAATGCTTGGAAATGTAAGACAGAATTTTCTTACGAAGATCATCATTGATTGCTTTTAATTACCCATGCTCTTGCTCTAAATTGAGCTTCTCAAAGCGTAGCTTCTCACGAGTCTTTAAAATCTCCCGATGATCCTCTAAGGTAGTTTCATGAGCTAACTTAAGAGTGTTTAGTTCTTTAGTTAGACGCTCAATTTCCTTCTTATCATTGTCATTTGTTTCATATTGATTAGCATGATTAATAGCAATTTCATCATAGTTTTCATCACTAGTGTTGTCAACAAGTAAATCATCATCACCTAGCAACATCATCTTCATCACTATTGAAATCGAAGTACTTGGGATGTGATACCTTAGGGCCTTTAGCCATGAAGCATCTTCCAATTCCTTCATTTGGTGAGTCAAATATGTCATAGGAGTTGGATGACACAAGTGCAAGACTAGCAACACCTTCATCTTGAGTATATTCGGTGTCGGAGTGATAACTTCTCTCGGAGTAGTCGTCGGAGTCAGAACCGGATACCCGTTCACCAACGCAATCTTGATATCTTCGTCTTGTGTAGCTCTTTGATGACTTGTCCTTTCTTTCCAAATCCTTGCTTCTACGAGAGGGTCTTCATTCATAATGATCATCTCTACTCCTTCTCTCTCTTGGTGGTGATTCATCTATTTTACTTATCCTTTTAGGTGATTCTTCTCTTCTCTTGTAGGGAGCCGTACACTCATTGGAGTAGTGTCCAGGTCTTACACAATTGTAGCAATTGCGATCACGACTAGAAGATGTTTTGTCATTGTAGGGCCTTGACTTGGAACTTCTCTCTTTGCTTCTACTCTTGTAGAACTTATTGAAGTTCTTCACCATTAAGCTCAATTCTTCATTGAAGACTTGTTTCTCACTTGATGTTGTAGGAGCATCACATGAAGCTTTGTAAGCACCACTTGACTTGTTGTGGAGCTCTTCCTTATCCTTGAGTGACATCTGATGAGCAAAAATTCTACCAATGACTTTCGTTGTCTTGAGATCTTTGCAATTGGGTATCATTTGGATCACGGTGCACATGGTATCATATTTTCCATCCAAGGCTCTTAGGATCTTCTTGATGATGAATCTGTCGGTCATTTCTTCGCTTCCTAAGTCGGCAATCTCATTTGTGATGAGAGCAAGCCTAGAGTACATTTCAGTGACTCCTTCACCATCCTTCATTTTGAAATTGTTAAGTTGACTTTGAAGCACATCAATTTGGATTCCTTGACGAACTTGGTACCTTCGTGCATGTCAACCAAAGTATCCCAAATTTCCTTTGCATTCTCAAGGCGGCTGATTTTGTTGAATTCTTCGGGGCACAGTCCGTTGAATGGAATATCGCAAGCTTGAGCATTGTATTGCAACATCCTCAATTCTTTCACGGACGCTTCACGATCCGGTTCTCCATCCTCGAAGTATTAACCTTGCAAACCAATACGTAAAATAGCCCAGACGGCGGGGTTACGACCAAGAATATGCATTTTCATCTTATGCTTCCAACTAGCAAAATTAGTACCATCAAAGTAAGGACCTCTACGATGGTAATTTCCCACGCTAGACGCCATACTCTCCTAGGTTGTGAAACTAAGGCTATGATCACCAAAGCTATGGAAATCAAGGAAAATTGAGACCAATGCTCTGATACCACTTGTAGGGTCAAAAGTAGGCCTAGAGGGGGTGATTAGATTACTTAACCAAATAAAAATCTAGCCTTTTCCCAATTTTATGTCTTGGCAGATTTTAGCAACTTAGCACAAGTCAAGCAATCAACTAACACATGCAATTCTAAGAGTGCAGCAGGAGAAAGTAAAACATTGCATATGAAGGTAAAGGGAAGGGTTTGGAGAGGGCAAATGCAATGTAGACACAAAGATTTTTGGCGTGGTTCCGATAGGTGGTGCTATCGTACATCCACATTGATGGAGACTTCAACCCACGAAGGGTAACGGTTCCAAGAGTCCACGAAGGGCTCCTCCCATGAAGGGTCCACGAAAAAGCAACCTTGTCTATCCCACTATGGCCATCACCCACGAAGGACTTGCCTCACTCAGGTAGATATCCATGAAGTAGGCGATCTCCTTACCCTTACAAACTCCTTGGTTCAACTCTACAATCTTGTTGGAGGCTCCCAAGTGACACCTAACCAATCTAGGAGACACTACTCTCCAAAAGGTAATAGATGGTGTGTTGATGATGAACTCCTTACTCTCGTGCTTCAAATGATAGTCTCCCCAACACTCAACTCTCTCTCATAGATTTAGCTATGGTGGAAAGATGATTTGAGTGGAAAGAAACTTGGGGAAGGATAGAGATCAAGATTCTTGAGGTTGGATTGTAATGTCTTGGTCTCAACACATGAGTAGGTGGTTATCTCTCAGAAAATGAGTAGTGGAAGTGTAGGCACTGTCGGTGTCAAAACTGGCAGATCTCGGGTAGGGGGTCCCGAACTGTGCGTCTGAGGATAGAAGGTATCAGGAGGCAGGGGACACGATGTTTACCCAGGTTCGGGCCCTCTTAATGGAGGTAATACCCTACTTCCTGCTTGATTGACTTTGATATGTATAGGAGTTACAAGTGTTGATCTACCTCGAGATCATAATGGCTAAACCCAAGATGTCTATCATGTATGATTGTGATCCCCCCTAAGGACTAAGGGCTAGTTTGGTTTGTGTCCACAGCTTGATGCCTGAGAAAAAATGTTGCCTGGCATAGACATGAAAAGCTAGCAATTCTTGCCTGGTCAGGCACGCTTAAAGGAAACTTGTTTGGATGAAGCCTGGCCTGTTGAATATTAGTTAGGTTGGTTAAAAAGGAATCTTGCACTGTACGCTGACATACCATGGATGCTAGGTGTTGTCGTTTTGTGACTAGTAGCTCCCAGGCAACGAGTAGCAGCCAGGCCGGCTTCTCAGGCGGTTGAAACTAGATGCCTAGGGTCGCCTCAGCCTGCCTGGACCAGGCTAACCACAACGCCAAGTTCCTAGGCCAGACAACCTTTCTCAGTTCCAGGACAATAAACAAACAGCTTGCTTGTAAATCCAGGCAGGCTCCAGGCCAGGCACATCATGACGAGGACGTGAACCAAACTAACCCTAAACCCTTCGGTTTATATAGGCACCGGAGGGGACTAGGTTTGTACAAAGTCGGTTTATAGAGGAAGGAAACTATACATCCGGATGCCAAGCTTGCCGTCCATGCAAAGGAGAGTCCCATCCGGACGAGGGAGAAGACCTTCTATCTCGTATCTTCACGGCCCATCAGTCCGGCCCATGTTACATAGGCCGGCTCCCCGAGGACCCCACAGTCCAGGACTTCCTCAGTAGCCCCTGAACCGGGCTTCAATGACGATGTATTCGCGCGCAAATTGTCTTCGGCATTGTAAGGCAGGTTCCTTCTCTGAATACTCCAATGCAGTCCTCCACACAAAATAGCTGTATCCGGCTCTGTTAAATAATTACAGCCTTAAGCTGTAAGGGAAAAAATATTCGAAACAAAGTAAGTCACGTCCATAGGCAATTTTTCCGGCGAGGCGTTATGTCCTGGCCTTGTTATTATGCTGAAATGTCTCACAGCCTTCGCTTCGTATTTCGAGGCACGGTCATAAGCACGTCTTGTCAAAACAGGGATCTTGTCCCCTTATCATGGGATTCTCATCAATAGGGGTTTGGGTAATCCAACCGTGCCGTTCACACGTCCCCTTGGGAACATGCGAGATTTAAGGCTTATGAGAGGGCGCTTGATATTCACTGCCTTTATAAGAAGATAAGGATCCGTCTTTTTACCCCACGCCTTCCTCCTCAGCCCAACCGCCATTCGAGCTCCAGCGCCCAAGTCCCCATCTTTTCCATTACCACCAAACACCCCAGCCATGTCTAAATCTGGAGCGTGATACATCCATTTTGCATCATGCTTTTATATCAATATTTATTGCATTACGGGCTGTTATTTCACGTTATGTCACAATACTTATGGCTATTCTCTCTTATTTTACAAGGTTTACATGAAGAAGGAGAATGCCGACAACTGGGATTCTGGGCTGGAAAAGGAGCAAATATTGGAGACCTATTCTGTGCAACTCCAAAAGTCCTGAAACTCCACGGAATATCTTAAAATAAATAAAGAAAAATCATCGCCAAAGATGAAGGCCAGGGGGCCCACACCCTGCTCACGAGGGTGGGGGGCGCCCCCCCTGGGTCGCGCCCCCTACCTCGTGGGCCCCCCTGGTGGCTCTCCGACGCCCATCTTCTCCTATATGAAGTCTTTCGATGAGAAAAAAATACAAGGCAACCTTTCAGGACGAGACTCCGCCGCCACGAGGCGGAACCTTGGCGGAACCAATCTAGGGCTCCGGCAGAGCTGTTCTATCGGGGACAGTTCCCTCCGGGAGGGGGAAATCATCACCATCATCATCACCAACACTCCTCTCATCGGGAGAGGGCAATCTCCATCAACATCTTCACCAGCACCATCTCATCTCCAAACCCTAGTTCATCTCTTGTATCCAATTCTTGTCTCCAAGTCCGGGATTGGTGCTAGTAGGTTGCTAGTAGTGTTGACTACTCCTTGTAGTTGATGCTAGTTGGTTTATTTGGTGGAAGATCATATGTTCAGATCCTTTATGCATATTATTACCCCTCTGATTGTGAACATGAATATGCTTTGTGAGTAGTTACGTTTGTTCCTGAGGACAAGGGAGAAGTCTTGCTATTAGTAGTCATGTGAATTTGGTATTCGTTCGATATTTTGATAAGATGTATGTGTCTAGCCTCTAGTGGTGTTATGTGAACGTCGACTACATAACACTTCACCATTATTTGGGCCTAGAGGAAGGCATTGGGAAGTAATAAGTAGATGATGGGTTGCTAGAGTGACAGAAGCTTAAACCCTAGTTTATGCATTGCTTCGTAAGGGGCTGATTTGGATCCATATGTTTCATGCTATGGTTAGGTTTACCTTAATACTTTTGTTGTAGTTGCAGATGCTTGCAATAGAGGTTAATCATAAGTGGGATGCTTGTTCAAGTAAGAACAATACCCAAGCACCGGTCCACCCACATATCAAATTATCAAAGTACCGAACGCGAATCATATGAGCGTGATGAAAACTAGCTTGACGATATTCACATGTGTCCTCGGAAGCGTTTTTCCTATTATAAGAGTTTTTCCAGGCTTGTCCATTGCTACAAAAAGGATTGGGCCACCTTGCTGCACCTTATTTACTTTTGTTACTTGTTGCTCGTTACAATTTATCTTATCACAAAACTATCTATTACCACTTATTTCAGTACTTGCAGAGAATACCTTGCTGAAAACTACTTATCATTTCCTTCTGCTCCTCGTTGGGTTCGACACTCTTACTTATCGAAAGGACTACGATAGATACCCTATACTTGTGGGTCATCAGAGCGCAGGGCAAGTGGATGGCTTCCTCTGTTACAGAGGAGAACTTCAAGGAGCTTCGGGAAGCTGGGTACCTGGCCGCGGATATAATCCACCGGCTCCCTAGCAAAAAACAGATCATTCCCACTCTGAAGCCTAATGAGAGGCTAGTGTTCATCCCCCATTTCCTTGGTGGACTAGGGTTTCCCCTTCATCCTTTCGTCCATGGTCTCATGTTTTACTATGGGTTAGACTTTCATGATCTAGCCCCAAATTCCTCCCTCAACCTTTCAACATTTATCGTCGTGTGCGAGGCATTCCTCCGCGTCCCTCCCCACTTCGTCCTGTGGCTCAAGGTCTTCAATGTGAAGCCGAAGGTGGTTGAAGGCCAACACGCGGAGTGCGGCAGCGCCATGGTGAGAAAACTCCCCAATGTCACCTGGCCAAAGGGGACCTTAGTGGAATCCATCAAGGGATGGCAGCAGGGGTGGTTCTATATCACGGAACCCCGCGATACCACATGGGCCGCCGCTCCTGAGTTCAAGTCCGGGCCCCCAATGCGGCTTACATCCTGGCTCAATAAGGGCCTATATTGGGAGTCGCCTAACAAGGTGATGACGCTGGAGAGCCGCGTCAAGGGCATGATAAACAAGAACACCAGCCTTGCCAACGTGATCCAGGTGATGCTTTTTCGCCGGATTCTCCCTTGTCAACACCGGACTCAACATATGTGGGAATTCGACCCGGTCGGTCCTCGGACCCTGCAGCGGTTCTTCGGCACGATGCACGAAGACATATGCTGGAGACAATCGAAGACCGCAGCCTTGACTGCACACGTCCAGCCACTCCCGTAAGTTTTATGATAACTTTTATTTGCAAATCCAAGGAGTATATTGAACTTTCGTACTCCCACAGGGCTGGACAAAGAAGGCGGAGCAGATCAAATGTTTGGCTCCGCTGCCCAAGGACCAGGCCACCCCCTTGCTAACGAAGATGCTGGTTCCGGCGCCGGAGAAGAAGGCCAAGAAGAAGGGCAAGGAGGCCAAAGGTGGCTTCCGTCGTAAGGGTCCTATAGACACCGTGTCCGAAGACACCGAGACCTCCTCCTCCCACGAGGAAGGTGTAGAGGAGGAAGAGAGTAACTCTCCCCCTAAGGGGGGAGAAGAAAAGGGCGGCTTCCATGGATCTCGAGGCGGAGGCGACCAAGAAGGGAAACCCTCCCTTTCGGACGATTCCGAAGCGGATGCCGATGCCATCCCCGAGTGGCACCCCAGGCCGAAGCCCTTGGCTGGATCATAAGTATCTGAATTTATGCCTTATTATTTTAACATACTGAATTGCGCATTGCAGCCTGGCTCGCGATCTCCCCCAACGGTCATCGTCATCTGGGCATTTGCTAGGGATGAACGCAATGGAGAGCGAGTCACCTCCGCAGATCTCTCCACCCACTGCTACAGATAACACCGAAGTGTTGTCCCAAAAAACCTCTCCAGGTCACGGGGAAGTGCAGGAGGCCGTGAAGGTGGTGCCGGAGGGTAATACCTCTGTTGCCGAAGAGAGGGGGAAATCCAACCCCATGGAGACCAGCGACGGGGGCCATGCTCAATTCGGCCCCCACCCAAATATTATTCCGGAGACTCATACAACTCCGGAATAGGACCAATAGCCTTCTTCGAGGGAAGGGGGCGCGCCATCTCCGCCGGCGTCTTTTATCAATCCGGAGGTGCCAGACACTCTGGTGGAAGCGCTTCAGAGTGCTTCCATTGTGGAGGAACACCGTACCCTTATGTGTATGGTGGTTGAAAAGGTTCGGTCCGTTAAGAGTGGATTGAACCAAGCCTATACCAGCCTTTAACAAGCTTTGAGGTATGTGACGTAATATATATTTTTGGCTATTTGCAAAACGAATACATGTATATAGATAGTAGCCCCTGAGGCTCTGTTCAGCGTTCGCGATGAAAAGCCGAACAGAGGATCGAATAATACTTCACAGGAGCTAACATATATGTCTCCTTGGATGAACAGGTTGGGAAGCTAGCAGCAACCTCGCATGATGCCGAAGTCTACGAACTAAAGCGGACGTTGGAGGCAAAACAAGTTATGTGATACCGAAGTATATCTGAAATGATATGAGTTCCAATTTTTTATCTAAATGAGCTTTATGATTATGTTCATAGGTGCTACGTCTGAGGTTGAGGCGCTTAAGAGTGCTCTGGCCGAGGCCAAGAGGGAGGCGGACGAGGAGCGAACCGCCCGCCAAAAACATGAAGCAAGGTTGGAGGAAGTACAACAATAGCTCACTGATGCTATAAGGAAATGTGAGTCTTTGGAGCGCAAGGTGTCGGATCGGGACTCCGAACTTGCTACAACGCTCCAAAGTGCAAAGGAGGTCCAGATTGAAGCCCAAGGCGCCTGCCGGGAGATCCGAGAGGCCAAGCATATCGCAGCAGGTAAGGCCTTTAACATGCAGAGCAAAATTGTGAGGAGAAAGTACACCTTACTGACACGCATTTGGAGTTCTCCAGGAGCATTTGCAGATCTTCTGCAAAGTATTGCTGATGCTGTGGATTTCTTCCAAGCCGAAGAGGGGAGCTCAACAGAGAAGCTGTTCTGGTCGTATTACCTTGCGCCAGAGCATCCTGTGCCCCTCAGTGATCAGCTGAAACAGCTGACTGAGCTACATAGGGTGGATGAATTGGCCATGAAGGATGTTATAGTCCGTCTTTGGCCATCCGAACCCATACTCAGTAGCTATTTTGGGCTTGTGAAGCGGCTAGTCGATGCCTAGCCACGACTTTACGCTATAAAGCGGTCAATCTGTATCGAAGGTGCCTGGATGGCCTTTGCCCGTGTCAACGTGCAGTGGGCGAAGATGAATGCCACCAGTCTTGCAACCGAGGGACCCCCCGTAGGCAAGGAGCACCGTACGCCGGAGCGATACTTCAACGACGTCCTTGAAGGATCCCGCATTATAGAGGGCCTGTGTTCGAAGGACATCATTTTTGAATGAATGTATTTGTGCTGCCCAAACTTTGTATTATAAAACAAGGCGTTTGTATAATATTAGTATTGTTTTGTCTGAAATTATTTACCCTCTATTGCGGTCGTTTATTAAATCTGAGAGTTGGCCAGTTGTCGGCTTCAGCCCCTCGCGTAGGTAGTACGGGGGTGTTCGGAACAGCACAAAAACACACTTATCCCAACGACTTGGTCCTTGAAAGAGGTGCTAGTGCGGCGAACCAGACAATCAGACTATGCGGCTTTATCACTCTCACTTAGCCATAGGAGTCTGGCAATAAGATTGTAGGCGCATCCCCTGGTATTGTTCGGTTATCCGAACTTGAGTGCTATAGACACCTGACCAGGTAAAAACCAGTCCTTTGTGTGACATGGAAAAAATTGCAAGAGATTTATACTGAGTCACCGAATAGCTGACCAGCTCTCGCCACATCATGATAGTCAGTTTTTGGCTTTCTCTATTGAGGTGTTTATCTGGCTAACCAGAAACACAATCGCAGTGGTTCTCCCTTTACTTCCTTAGCCAAACAATCGGAATGTAAGGTAGTAACCACAGGAGCCGGGCAACCCAACTATTGACCCAAGACATGATTCGGAGTCGATGCATATAATGCTAGATTCGGGACGCCGAGTTGCACTGTAAAAGTGGTCGGACTTATGCTAATAACTATTGACTTAAGAAATGTATGTGGCTAAATGGAGCCATGGGGATTTAGGTCGTGCCGAGGTGTACATGACAATCAGACGAAAAAGAAGAGGGAATACAAATTGGGAAATAAGCCGGTACCGAATAGTTTGAGCGAAAAACTGTTTCCATTATAGTCTGATTGATACGTCAAAGCATATTTGTACAGATAATGCTATAAGCATCAAGGCTATTTTACATGCCAAGTGAAAGAGAAAGCTGTGTATAGGTGCTAAAAAGGGGAGTAGGTGATCTGTGAAGATCCTTTAGGTACTCTGCCTTACATCTGTGCAGCTTTTCGCCTTGGTGTGTGATCCTTTGAGAGGATTAATGTATAGGTTTGCCTCAGGGGCCTGGGAAAGTGCCCTTGGCACCATAAAAAGGTGATGTGGGTTGTAGGGAACCTGAAAAAAAATGAAGTTTAATAAAAGGGTAGATATGGGGGTCCATGTATGGTCAAGCCGTATTGTGGACTTTTATCCTTGATATACCTCCATCGTCGCCCATGGTATATTTAGTGCGTAGTTATGTGCACGCGGTACATATGCCGTAGTTTAGTTGGAGTGAAGACAGAGGCCGAATTGCTAACCGAGCTCCTGACGAGCGGGACTATCATTCTGCGGGGTAGTTCAGACTTGTCTAACAGGGTCTGGGGGCTTGACTGCCAATGTGGAGTTCGGCTTGATAAGGCTGACCTGCACTTCCGCTATGAGGGCTGCGGTGTGTTCCTCGGTATGGAGGGAGCGATCCATGTTTCCATGGACTGTTATAACACCGCGTTGTCCTGGCATTTTGAGTTTTAGATAAGCATAGTGCGGGACCGCATTGAAGCGGGCAAACGCGGTTCATCTGAGCAGTGCATGATAGCCACTTAGGAAAGGGACGATGTCGAAGATCAAGTCTTTGCTTTGGAAGTTGTCCGGCGAACCGAAGACGACCTCCAATGTGATTGAGCCCGTGCAGCGGGCCTCTACACCAGGTATTACTCCTTTAAAGGTAGTTTTGGTGGGTTTGATTCTTGACGAGTCAATACCCATTTTCCGGACTGTGTCCTGATAGAGCAGGTTAAGACTGTTGCCGCCATCCATGAGGACTCTCGTGAGGTGAAATCCATCGATAATTGGGTCGAGGACCAATGCGGCTGAACCTCCATGACGGATACTGGTCGGATGGTCCCTGCGATCAAAAGTGATTGGGCATGCTGACCATGGGTTGAAATTTGGGGCGACTGGCTCTATCGCATAGACTTCCCTTAACGCGCGCTTGCGCTCCCTTTTGGGGATGTGAGTAGCGTATATCATGTTCACCGTCTTGACCTCGGGGGGAAATTTCTTCTGTCTTCCTGAGTTCGATGGGGGAGGCTCCTCGTCATCATCCTTGCTGGGCGACCCTTTCCCCGTGTACTCGGTGTTTAACTTACCGGCCTGTTTAAAGACCCAACAGCTTCTATTGGTATGGTTGGCAGGCTTGTCAGGGGTGCCGTGAATCTGGCAAGGTCGATTGAGTATTCGGTCCAGGCTAGATGAACCGTCTTTGTTTCTTTTGAATGGCCTCTTTCGTTGATTGGGCTTAGAGCCAGTGAATTCGGCATTGACCATCGTGTCTTCGGTATTTTAAGTGTTGCTCCGACGCTTTTTCTGTTGCGTCGGGGCCTTCCGTTTCTGTTCCTTGCTTCGGAAGTGCCAGGATTGCTGGTACTGTTGCTGCTACAGGTAAGCCAGCTATCTTCTCCTACGCAAAAGCGGGTCATGAGTGATGTGAGGGCTGCCATGGACTTCAGCTTTTCTTGGCCGAGGTGTCGGGCAAGCCATTCGTCGTGGATGCTGTGTTTAAAGGCTGCTAGAGCCTCGACGTCCGGACAATCAACAATTTGGTTCTTTTTGATTAGGAACCGGGTCCAGAATTTTCTGGCTGACTCTCCGGGCTGCTACACTATGTGACTGAGGTCATCAACGTCCGAAGGCCGGATGTAAGTTCCCTGGAAGTTGTTTCTAAAGGCATCCTCCAGGTCTTCCCAGCTTCCAATAGAGTTTTCTGGGAGGCTGTTTAACTAGTGCCGAGCTGGTCCCTTAAGTTTGAGGGGGAGGTATTTGATGGCATGTAGATCGTCACCGTGAGCCATGTGAATGTGTAAAAGAAAATCTTCGATCCATACTGCGGGATCTGTTGTGCCATCGTATGATTCTATGTTCACGGGTTTAAACCCTTCTGGGAACTGGTGCTCCATTACCTCATCGGTGAAGCATAGGGGGTGTGTGACGCCTCTATATCGGGCAACGTTACGACGCAGTTCAGATGGAGTTCGTATGCGGTTCTCGGCCCGGGTGAGGTTGTGCTTGTCGCACCAGGCCCGATGGCCATCCTCTCGCGCTGGGGCATGCCCCCGTGATCTAGAGATTGATCTGGTTTGACCGGCGCTATTAGCCAGGTCCTGTTGTAGGTCATAAGTGTATCATGCAGCTGCTGTCTCTCAGCCTTTATGGCAGGGTGGTGCTGGCTGGTGTTCGGCTTGAGTCACCATTCTGTCCCGGCCACGTGGTGGTCGGTCAGGTCTGTCAGCAGCATTACGCGTGGGCGGTATAGGCTCTAGGGCCTTGTCGTCGAATTGGGGTAGTAGCTTACGCTTTGGATAACTCTTGGTTGGGTGTACGTGTCACACCCTAGCTAGTTCATGCATTAGAGTGTTGCATCATGTCTATTTTTCTCAACAGAAACTTGAAATGGGGATGACAGAACCCCCAGCCCCCTCTGAAACCAACTAGGGTTTACTAAAAATATTTTTCAATGAACCTGAAATGCCCTTCTAAAATGTCCATCATTTTTGTCTTGCTTCAGAACCTCTGCCAAAGGTGATGCACAGTTTTCTAGGTCATCCTAAGGTCTTTGAATTAAATCATAAGTATTTGAATTTGGGCATTTAAAATTTATAAAATATTTCAAATGCTCAAATATTTCCAAACTAAAATGTTCCATGTTGTATATATTCCAGCTAGTGGCCATGAGCAGTTTGGGAAATTTAGGAGTTGTCTAGGTATTTCTAATAAATCCACAAACCTACAGAATAAATAAAAAACAGAAAAGTAGGGAAAGTCTTACCTGGCGCCACCTAGCAGGCCCACCTGCCGGCCCAGCCCAGCCACCGCTGTAGCGAGCTGCTTGGCTTGGCCAGGCAGGCAGGAGCTGCTCGACGGCGAGCACAGCATGCGTGCCACGCAGCTGCCCGCCGCCTCGCCGTCCCCCTCGTCCAGCTGATGACGGGGATCAACCCCTCTCCCTCTCCCAGACCTCGCAGACACCAGCCCCTTCCCCCAGCTCCTCTCCCTTGCTCTCCCGAACCATGGCCGACGCCACCGCAGCCGCACCATCGCCGTAATCGCGCTCTCCGTCGTCCTTGCGCCGTGCCACCGTGTCCAGGAGCTTCGCCGCCCTCCGCTCCTTCGAACAAGCCGAGCCCCGAGCGCTCGCTTGCCCTGAAGCCACTGCCCCGACCTTGTTCGACCTCGCCACTGCCGGAGATCCCCTTCGCCGTCGCCGCCGCACCAGCTCGTCCCCGACCGCGTCGTCTGCTCCCTCGAGATCGCCGTGAGCTTGGCTACCTCCTCCCCCTTCCCTTTCTCGCTCCCGTGCACCACCGCGAGCACACGTAGCTCACCCGCACGCGCCGCCGTGGAGCTTGTCGCCGACGTGTCTCCGGCTAACCACCAGCCACCCCACCATGTCTAACGTACTCACCGCGTCCCCAGGGGCCCAACGCACCTCACCACGTGCCTCACCGTGCCCCGCAGCCTCGGATTCGTCTTCACCCGACTCCGGCGACCGCCAAAGTCGTCGCCGGCGACGTCTCCGGCCACCCCGAGCTCAACCACCGCCACCAAGAGTTGTGGCTCGGTCCCAGCTACCTGTAGATGCTCTCCGCCGCCCATTTGGTCGCCGGAGTGCACAAAACCACTCTCGCCGCCGCGTTCGGCCTCGCCGGCGGCTAGACGCCAGCGTGTTTGACCTTGACTTTGACCAGGGTGGGTCCAGGTTGACTCCCCTGAGTCTATGACAAGTGGGGCCCCCTCTGCTAATTAACCCAGATTAGTTTAAACTAAATCAAGTTAGTTTAATTAACTACTGACATGCGGGACCCACTGGTCAGTTTGACCTGGACCGGCCTGTTGACTTGCTGAGGTCAGCATGACATCATGCTGACGCAGTAATCCTTTTCTGAAATTAAAATAAATCCAGAATGATTTATAAATTTCAGAAAATGATCTAAACTTCAAAAATTCATAGTAAATCAACCGTAGCTCCAAATGCAAAGTTTTATATATGAAAAATGATCAGAAAAATCTAATCTATCCATCTGTACTGGTTTCATGCATGTTTAAGCAAGCTAACCTGATGTTTAGAGAAGAACTAGATAAAGCACTTATAAGGGCCATGTATGAGTTTGAAACTTGAATCTTTGATTCAAAATGGTTCAAACCCATTTGGTTTTAGTTGCATTAGCCCAACACACTCATATTGCCATGTTTCATGCATGCATCATATTGTTGCATATTGTTTGGTGATGTTGTGTATCGGTGCTCTCTGCGGCAGGTCCTGCCCCTGAGGAGTATCGTGACTACCCCAACGAAGAACAATATCAGTGCATCGAACCATCAGGCAAGCAACCAACCATTTGATCATATCGATACAATCCCATGTTCTCGCTCCTGCTCTCTTTTACTACATTAAGACAACGCGTTTCAAACTGCTGTGTGCTACGGTAGTTGAACCCATTTCCTCTGCATGACCTGTCATTGCCACAGTAACTAGATGAAACCCACTAGCATGTGTAGGCGTTGTTTGAGCCATATGTATGTGTTGTTCCTACCTTGCTATGCGTGCTATGCTTAGAGTCGTGTCAGGTCTGGTTCATCTGGGTGATGGGCTAGAGTGAAATGATCATGCCGATAATGAGAGTGATGTGGTGAACACGATTTGGTAAAGATATCGATGAAAGGCCATGTAGGAGTACATGGTGGGTTGTTTCATTGAAGCCGTCTTTAAGCACTGAGATCTGTATGTGTGATTTAAGAATCAGCTACTACCAAGCATTGGGCCCGAAACCAATGGACCCTCTCGGCTTCTTATTCACCCTAGTTCTCTGTCCAGGAGTTGCAAGTAGTTTCTGGTGTTTGTAGCCTATTGGAGGCCGTGGACAGCGCTGGCCGTAGGGGTGGGCTGTGATGCGGTAGGTACTTGGCACGGTGTAACGGATGCCCGTTAGGTATCTCGGGAACCCTGTACACATCGTTCGGGGCCGTATGGGAAACCTCGGCCGGACTCCCTATGGATGGAACCTGGATAGGCGATAAACCTGGACTAGAGACTTAGGTGTTTACGTAGGTCGTGGCCGACACCCACGTTGCGCTTTCGCTTGAAGGTTGCCGAGTACATGTCGTGTAAACGGCGATAAGTGGTGAGAGCGTGTATGAAGAAGTACACCCCTGCAGGGTTAACATTATCTATTCGAATAGCTGCGTCCGCGGTAAAGGACTAATTGGTTGTCTATACAGTTCATAGACAAGTAAATGGATACTACTAAAAATCTCAAGATAAGCGTGAGTGCCGAGGATGGCTCTTCCGTAGGATGACGCAGGTGGATCCTCGGTGGTGTATTGAAGTGGTGAGTAGTGGACTCGTGTGCGCAAAACCATTTCAAGTTGGTGTATCGTAGGATAGCTTAGCCAAGAGTCAAAGCTGGCTTGCTGCAATAACCCCACCAACCCTTCTTGATAATGTGCATGTATGTAGGATCTGATGTAAGTCTTGCTGAGTACCTTTGTACTCATGTTGCTTTAATTTACATTTTCAGAAGACGCTGCAACCCCTTCTGATGGGTTCTTCGTAGACGTTGACATCGATGAGTAGACTGAGGCCCAGGTGGTGACCCTGAGCTTGTGAAGGACCATGTAGTATAACCAGGCTTCCCAAGCCTCTTTTATTTTATTAGTTGTCTGTACTCAAACAAGTTACTTCCGCTGTCGGCTTGTATGTCTGTATGACTTGAATGCTGGGTCGTGTGACCCGTACTTGTGTGTATGCTATGTATGGCTCTCTGAGCCTTAAATAAAGTACTTGTGTTGTAGAGTCATGTTGTGATGCCTTGTTGTATTTGCACATATCGAGCATATTGTGTGTATGATTGAAATGCTTGGTATGTGTGGGATCTGACTATCTAGTTGTTTATTCTTAGTAGCCTCTCTTACCGGGAAATGTATCCTAGTGTCTCCACTAAGCCTTGGTAGCTTGCTACTGCTCCGGAGCACTTAGGCTGGCCGGCATGTGTCCTTCTTCGTTCCTGTGTCTGTCCCTTCGGGGAAATGTCACGCGATGGATACCGGAGTCCTGTTAGCCCGCTACAGCCCGGTTTACCGGAGTCCTGCTAGCCCAGTGCTACAGCCCGGATTCACTTGCTGATGACCGACACGTTCGATGCTGGGTCATGGATGCCTGTCCCTGTAAGTCTGTGCCACTTTGGGTTTACGACTAGCCATGTCAGCCCGGGCTCTTTACCATATGGATGCTAGCGACACTATCATATATGTGTGCCAAAAGGCGCAAATGGTCCCGTGCAAAGGTAAGACGACACCCGTGGGAATACCGTGCGTGAGGCCGCAAAGTGATATGAGGTGTTACATGCTAGATCGATGTGGCATCGAGTCGGGGTCCTGACAGCGTTGGCATCAGAGCCGGACTGCCTGTAGGTTCTCCAAGCCAAACTGGTCGATGTTGAGTCTAGAAATTCTTTAGTTATATGTAGGGTAATTGATTGTGGGATGGAACGTAAGGCTCTTTTTACTCCTCTATCTCATGACATTCTGATTTGAGTCAGTCTATTCTTCCATCGGGGTTAAGGAATTAGGATCTCTTCTCTCTATCAGGTTCACGTGTTACTAATCAGTAGTACCTTATAGGTTTGATGGATACAAGCCTAGTTCAGTTCTACCACCCCATTATGTTGCTAAGATGGACCCAGAACCTTGATATGATGTTGTTGAGTGTCTATGCAATTCTTTGTCAAATGCCTCAAAATCCTTTGAGCATTTACAGCCGTTATGCTGTCCAATTTCTGCTAGGAATCTTAATGTCTTGTGTTTATCATGTTCCAGATGGCGACCCGTCCTCAGAATCAAGTGGTTCGTTTGACTCGATGTCTAGATGTACCCGGCCATACTGCCATGTTGGTCAGGGTAATGACTGAGGCTGGATATCGTTGGTATCCTGAGTACACGGTCGAAGAGCAATTCCGAGACTTTAATCAAAGTCAATATCTTTGTACTGTCAGGATATTTCCATCTTATCCTGGATCTACCGAGCCCCTCCACTGCTCCTTTGGACTCGGGGTTACTATTGAGATGGATGTGCAGGATGCTGCCTACTCTATGATGACCATCATGCGAGTCAGGACTGGCCTATTTCGGGACTCTGACTTCCGGTATATGCCAGCATCACTTCCGGGAGCACAAGGGTATCTCCAGGCTATCTATGCTGACTCCACTCAGGAGGATTCACGGACTCGCACCACTGCACAGTTGCTTGAAGACAAGGACCGTGAAAATCGGGCCTTGAGACTAGAGCTTTTCAATACCTGTGCTGATCATTGGGCCACTTTGACCCGGTTTGCACCGGCTGTGCACGCTGGATATATGGATATGCGAGATCTCTATCCTGTGAGATCTGCTCTGCCAGACGTGATGGATTGGTGTGATGTAGGAGGCATCACCCCACCTCGTGGTCCCCGCAGGCCATGGTTTATTGGTCCAAGACCTCATCCTAGCCCCTATGGTCCACAAGCTCCGCGGGACCGACTGTTTCCGGATGATCATGTTGAGCTTCCAGGCTATGGAGGTGACTTCTATGAAGACTACTACAGAGCTGTCTGAGTTAGTAGTAGTATCACTAGTATCGTACTAGCTGTATCGTCCACCGTCCTGCATGACTCGTGGGATGTGACTTAGCTTGTACTGCCTTCCGGAGGTGTAGAAAAATAATGTATAGGAGCTCGGAATGCCTCCGATGAGATGTAATCCTTTTCTTTCACCGTAGCAGTACTTTGTTTGGTTCTGTACTAAACCTTGTATGGTGTGTATGACGATGGAATAAAAGAAGCAGTTTCTGTATCTACCATGTCACACGGATGCTCATCTTACATTCCAAGTTATCCATTACATTCTACATTTCTATGTCAAAATCCTATCATCCTGGACTAAACCATTGCTTTGTTTTCCTAGGATGGTTAACACCCGCACCAACCCTGCTCCCCCAGAGCAGGCCGAAGGCAACAGAGTTGGGGGAACAAACCTGCCTCACCCTCCCTCTCTGGCCGAAGTTATGCTGGAAGCCGAGAGAAACAAGCGGGAGACCAACCGTTTGTTGGAACGCATCGAGCAAAACACAGCACACCATCAGAGGAATAACTTGGTGTCACTCAGTGATTTCATCAAGTTACATCCACCCACTTTCCACCACTCCGTCGAGCCTCTCGACGCCGATGACTGGCTTCACAGTATTTCTCACAAACTGCGTTCTACGCTAGTAGCGGAGGCTGATAAGGTCACCTTTGCTGCATATCATCCTGAAGGCCCCACCAGTCTCTGGTGGGAGACTATAGAGCTATCGCCCAGCGGGCCATGTCACTACTTGGGCTGAATTCAGCGAGGCCTTCCGTGAACATCACATTCCGGAGGGTCTCATGGACCGTAAACGTGAGGAGTTCTGCAGTTTCACTCAAGGTCGACTCTCTGTTGACGCTTACAGCAGGGAGTTCGGTAATCTAGCACGGTATGCAACTGAGGAAGTCTCTATTGATGCAAAGAAGCAAGCAAGGTTCCGCAAGGGACTTAGCCCTGAGCTTCGCCGCGACCTCCGTCTGCATGAGTGCACATCTTTCCAGAAGCTTGTTAACAAAGCCATTAGTGCTGAGTCTGGTCAGACTGATTATGAAGCAACACGCAAGCATGGCCGTGGCATGGGTTCCTCATCCAGTGCTGGTCCTCAGAAGTGCCGCGTGTGGGTGCCTAACACTGCCCTGCCACCCAGGTTCACACCGAGGCCATCCTTTCAGGCGCCTCACCCCGCTCAACAGTTTGCACCAGCCAAGCCCTATGGTGGTCCAACCAACAGTGCTCCTCCGCGTACCAGCTCTGTGACTTGCTTTAAATGTGGGGAATCGGGCCACTACCTGCGTGAGTGTCCCCAGACCAACCCCAACCAATTTGGAAAAGCTGTTGGCTGTGGCAAGCCGACAGGAAAAGTGTTCTACGCCAAGCCGGCCACCGCTGCACGTGGCCATGTCAACTGTATCTCTGCTGAAGAAGCTCAAGAGGATCCCAACGTCGTTCTCGGTACGCTCCTTGTTAATTGCCACCCGGCATCTGTTCTTTTCGATACAGGAGCATCTCATTCATTCATATCCGAGAGTTATGCTCGACTGCATAACACCACATTCTGTGAGATGCCCACCTCTATGGTAATTCAAACCCCGGGATCCAAATGGCAAACTTCTAGAGTAAGCCATGGGAATGAAATTCAAGTCGACAGACTTGTTTTCCTCGCATCTTTGATAGATCTCAAATCTTCGGATATTAATATCATCTTGGGCATGGACTGGATGTCAGCCCATCATGCCAAAATTGATTGTTTCTCTAGGACTGTTCAACTCACACATCCCTCGGGAAAGATAGTCAATGTCTTGACCCGAGTAGCTAAGCGACAACTATTTTCTCTTAACGCCAGTCCGTTGCCAGACCTCGAAGACGTTCCGGTAGTCCGTGACTTCCCGGATGTCTTCCCAGAGGAATTCCAGGTGTTCCACCTGACAGAGATGTTGAGTTCGTGATAGATCTCATTCCAGGAACTGTCCCAATTTCTAGAAGACCCTATAAGATGGCACCTTTTAAACTAGCCGAACTTAAGAAACAACTCGATGAGTCCTTGAAAAAGGGTTTCATCCGACCTAGTTCATCTCCATGGGCTTGCCCCGTCCTCTTCGTCAAGAAGAAGGATGGTACGGACCGGATGGTTGTAGATTATCGACCTGTCAACTTGGTCACAATCAAGAACAAGTATCCGCTTCCCAGGATCAACGACCTGTATGATCAGCTCGCTGGATCCTCAATCTTGTCTAAAATGGATTTGAGGTTGGGCTACCATCAAATCAAAATCCGGAACGGGGACATTCCTAAAACGGCCTTTGTTACTCGTTATGGCCAATACGAGTACACCGTCATGTCCTTCGGTTTAACCAATGCTCCAGCCACTTTCTCTCGCTTAATGAACTCAATCTTCATGGAGTATTTGGATAAATTCGTCGTGGTTTACCTTGATGACATACTCATCTACTCCAAGAACGAGGAAGAACATGCCGAACATCTAAGGCTAGTGTTGATGAAACTTCGAGAACATCGCCTTTATGCCAAGTTCTCTAAATGTGAATTTTGGTTGCCAGAAGTGACCTATCTAGGACATGTAATTTCTGGTAAAGGTATTGCCGTCAATCCCGAGCTTGTTCAAGCCGTCCTTAATTGGACTCCACCTGAATCGGTCAAGCAAGTTCGGAGTTTCCTTGGCTTAGCGAGCTATTGTCGCCGCTTTGTCGAGAACTTCTCCAAAGTTGCCAAACCTCTAACTGAACTCCTCAAGAGAGATAAAAAGTTCGAGTGGACTCCACAATGTGAGCACAGTTTTCAGGAACTGAAAAGACGCCTGACATCTGCTCCCGTATTGGTACCACCAGATTTCTCTAAGGACTTTGTTATCTATTGCGACGCCTCGCGACAAGGACTAGGTTGCATTCTCATGCAAGATCGACACGTAATTGCTTATGCTTCACGGCAATTACACCCACATGAGGAGAATTATCCTACTCATGATGTAGAGCTTGCAGCTGTAGTCTATGCACTTATAACCTGGCGACATTACCTCCTCGGTAATCGTTGCGAAATCTTCACCGATCACCAAAGTCTGAAGTACATCTTCACCCAACTGGATTTGAATCTCAGGCAAAGACGTTGGGTTGAGTTGATCACAGATTTCGACTTAGGGATAACTTACACCCCAGGAAAAGCCAACGTCATGGCTGATGCACTAAGTCGTAAATCTTATTGTAACAATCTGATGTTACAACAAAGTCAACCGCTTCTCCATGAGGAATTTCGGAAGCTTAACCTTCACATTGTTCCTCAGGGATTCCTTTCCACCTTGGTGGCGAAACCTACCCTTACGGATTAGATCATCAAAGCACAGAAGGTAGATCCGGGGATTTCCCGCATCAAAAGAAACATCAAGAAAGGAGTTGCGGATTGTTTCTCCACTGATGATCAAGGAGTCGTATACTTCGGGAACCGTCTAGTGGTTCCCAAAGTGTGAAACCTGAGGCGATTGATCCTGAAAGAAGCTCATGAATCTCCTCTTACCATTCATCCCGGTAGTACCAAGATGTATCAGGACCTACGCCAGAGGTTCTGGTGGACTAGGATGAAGAGAGAAATTGCTCAGTATATTGCTAGTTGCGACGTCTGTCGTCATGTAAAAGTAGAGCATCAACGGCCTGCTGGCACCCTTCAACCCTTAGCTATTCCTGAATGGAAATGGGACAAAATTGGTGTGGATTTCATTACCGGTTTTCCCAGGACCAAGAGAGGGAATAACGCTATCTTCGTCGTTGTCGATCGTCTCTCCAAAGTAGCCCATTTCTTACCTGTTCGCGAGAGTATAATCGCTAGTCAATTAGCAGACTTGTACATCTCCCAAATAGTGTCTCTCCATGGTGTTCCACTAGAAATTAACTCGGATCGAGGAAGTCTGTTCTCCTCTCGATTTTGGGAAAGTTTCCAAAATGCTATGGGAACCCGCCTTTCCTTTAGCACTGCTTTTCACCCTCAATCAAGTGGTCAAGTAGAACGTGTCAACCAGATTCTAGAAGACATGCTTCGAGCTTCTGTTGTCTCATTCGGAATGGATTGGGAGAAATGCCTTCCATTTGCCGAATTCGCTTATAACAACAGCTATAAATCTACCTTGGGTAAAGCCCCTTTTGAAGTTCTCTATGGACGAAGGTGTCGAACGCCTCTTAACTGGTCAGAAACCGGGGAAAGACAATTCTTTGGCCCGGACATGATCCAGGAAGCAGAAGAGCAAGTTCGCATTGTTCGCGAAAAGTTGAAAACAGCCCAATCTCGTCAAAAGAGTCAATACGACCGAAAACATAAGGATATGACTTTTGAGGTTGACGAGAAGGCTTACCTTCGGGTTACTCCTCTGAAGGGAACCCATCGTTTCGGTATCAAAGGCAAATTGGCTCCTCGTTACATTGGACCCTTTCGCATTCTCGCTAAACAAGGAGAAGTTGCCTACCAATTGGAACTACCTCCGCATCTCTCCAGAGTTCACGACGTCTTCCACGTTTCTCAACTCAGGCGTTGCTTCTCGGATCCTATCTGTGGAGTGGACCACGAAACGCTTGATCTTCAAGATAATCTCACATATCGAGAGTACCCCATTCGTATCCTCGATCAAGCCGAGCGTACCACTCGACGTCGTAATATCAAGTTTCTCAAGGTTCAATGGTCGCACCATTTTGAGAAGGAAGCAACTTGGGAAAGGGAGGATCGTCTTCGACTTGAGTACCCCGCCTTCTTTCCGGAGGAACCTAAATCTCGGGACGAGATTCTTTTGAGTGGGGGTGAGTTGTCACACCCTAGCTAGTTCATGCATTAGAGTGTTGCATCATGTCTATTTTTCTCAACAGAAACTTGAAATGGGGATGACAGAACCCCCAGCCCCCTCTGAAACCAACTAGGGTTTAATAAAAATATTTTTCAATGAACCTGAAATGCCCTTCTAAAATGTCCATCATTTTTTTCTTGGTTCAGAACCTCTGCCAAAGGTGATGCACAGTTTTCTAGGTCATCCTAAGGTCTTTGAATTAAATCATAAGTATTTGAATTTGGGCATTTAAAATTTATAAAATATTTCAAATGCTCAAATATTTCCAAACTAAAATGTTCCATGTTGTATATATTCCAGCTAGTGGCCATGAGCAGTTTGGGAAATTTAGGAGTTGTCTAGGTATTTCTAATAAGTCCACAAACCTACAGAATAAATAAAAAACAGAAAAATAGGGAAAGTCTTACCTGGCGCGACCTAGAAGGCCCACCTGCCGGCCCAACCCAGCCACCGCTCCAGCGAGCTGCTTGGCTTGGCCAGGCAGGCAGGCAGCTGCTCGACGGCGAGCACAGCATGCGTGCCACGCAGCTGCCCTCCGCCTCGCCGCCCCCCTCGTCCAGCTGATGACGGGGATCAACCCCTCTCCTTCTCCCCGACCTCGCAGACACCAGCCCCTTCCCCCAGCTCCTCTCCCTCGCTCTCCCGAACCATGGCCGACGCCACCGCAGCCGCACCGTCGCCGTAATCGCGCTCTCCGTCGTCCTTGCGCCGCGCCACCATGTCCAGGAGCTTCGCCGCCCTCCGCTCCTTCGAACAAGCCGAGCCCCGAGCGCTCGCTTGCCCTGAAGCCACTGCCCCGACCTCGTTCGACCTCGCCACCACCGGAGATCCCCTTCGCCGTCGCCGCCGCACCAGCTCATCCCCGACCGCGTCGTCTGCTCCCTCGAGATCGCCGTGAGCTTGGCTACCTCCTCCCCTTCCCTTTCTCGCTCCCGTGCACCACCGCGAGCACACGTAGCTCACCCGCACGCGCCCCCGCGGAGCTCGTCGCCGACGTGTCTCCGTCTAACCACCGGCCACCCCACCATGTCTAACGTACTCACCGCGTCCCCAGGGGCCCAACGCACCTCACCACGTGCCTCGTCATGCCCCGTAGCCTCGGATTCGTCTTCACCCGACTCCGGCGACCGCCAAAGTCGTCGCCGGCGACGTCTCCGACCACCCCGAGCTCAACCACTACCACCAAGAGCTGCGGCTCGGTCCTAGCTACCTGTAGATGCTCTCCGCCGCCCATTTGGTCGCCGGAGTGCACAAAATCACTCTCGCCGCCGCGTTCGGCCTCGCCGGCGGCTAGACGCCGGCGTGTTTGACCTTGACTTTGACCAGGGTGGGTCCAGGTTGACTCCCCTGAGTCTATGACAAGTGGCCCCCCTCTGCTAATTAACCCAGATTAGTTTAAACTAAATCAAGTTAGTTTAATTAACTACTGACATGCGGGACCCACTGGTCAGTTTGACCTGGACCGGCCTGTTGACTTGCTGAGGTTAGCATGACATCATGCTGACGCAGTAATCCTTTTCTGAAATTAAAATAAATCCAGAATGATTTATAAATTTCAGAAAATGATCTAAACTTCAAAAATTCATAGTAAATCAACCGTAGCTCCAAATGCAAAGTTTTATATATGAAAAATGATCAGAAAAATCTAATCTATCCATCTGTACTGGTTTCATGCATGTTTAAGCAAGCTAACCTGATGTTTAGAGCAGAACTAGATAAAGCACTTATAAGGGCCATGTATGAGTTTGAAACTTGAATCTTTGATTCAAAATGGTTCAAACCCATCTGGTTTTAGTTGCATTAGCCCAACACACTCATATTGCCATGTTTCATGCATGCATCATATTGTTGCATATTGTTTGGTGATGTTGTGTATCGGTGCTCTCTGCGGCAGGTCCTGCCCCTGAGGAGTATCGTGACTACCCCAACGAAGAACAATATCAGTGCATCGAACCATCAGGCAAGCAACCAACCATTTGATCATATCGATACAATCCCATGTTCTCGCTCCTGCTCTCTTTTACTGCATTAAGACAACGCGTTTCAAACTGCTGTGTGCTACGGTAGTTGAACCCATTTCCTCTGCATGACCTGTCATTGCCACAGTAACTAGATGAAACCCACTAGCATGTGTAGGCATTGTTTGAGCCATATGTATGTGTTGTTCCTACCTTGCTATGCCTGCTATGCTTAGAGTCGTGTCAGGTCTGGTTCATCTGGGTGATGGGCTAGAGTGAAATGATCATGCCGATAATGAGAGTGATGTGGTGAACAAGATTTGGTAAAGGTATCGATGAAAGGCCATGTAGGAGTACATGGTGGGTTGTTTCATTAAAGCCGTCTTTAAGCACTGAGATCTGTATGTGTGATTTAAGAATCAGCTACTACCATGCATTGGGACCGAAACCAATGGACCCTCTCGGCTTCTTATTCACCCTAGTTCTCTGTCTAGGAGTTGCAAGTAGTTTCTGGTGTTTGTAGCCTACTGGAGGCCGTGGACAACGCTGACCGTAGGGGTGGGCTGTGATGCGGTAGGTACGTGGCACGGTGTACCGGATACCCGTTAGGTATCTCGGGAACCCTGTACACATCATTCGGGGCCGTATGGGAAACCTCGGCCGGACTCCCTGCGGATGGAACCTAGATAGGCGATAAACCTGGACTAGAGACTTAGGTGTTTAGGTAGGTCGTGGCCGACACCCACGTTGGGCTTCCGCTTGAAGGTTGCCGAGTACATGTCGTGTAAACGGCGATAAGTGGTGAGAGCGTGTATGAAGAAGTACACCCCTGTAGGGTTAACATTATCTATTCGAATAGCCGCGTCCGCGGTAAAGGACTACTTGGTTGCCTATATAGTTCATAGACAAGTAAATGGATACTACTAAAAATCTCAAGATAAGCATGAGTGCCGAGGATGGCTCTTCCGTAGGATGATAGAGGTGGATCCTCGGTGGTGTATTGAAGTGGTGAGTAGTGGACTCGTGTGTGCAAAACCATTTCAAGTTGGTGTATCGTAGAATAGCTTAGCCAAGAGTCAAAGCTGGCTTTCTGCAATAACCCCACCAACCCTTCGTGATAATGTGCATGTATGTAGGATCTGATGTAAGTCTTGCTGAGTACCTTTGTACTCATGTTGCTTTAATTTACATTTTCAGAAGACGCCGCAACCCCTTCTGATGGGTTCTTCGTAGACGTTGACATCGATGAGTAGACTGAGGCCCAGGTGGTGACCCTGAGCTTGTGAAGGACCACGTAGTATAACCAGGCTTCCCAAGCCTCTTTTATTTTATTAGTTGTCTGTACTCAGACAAGTTACTTCCACTGTCGGCTTGTATATCTGTATGACTTGAATGCTGGGTCGTGTGACCCGTACTTGTGTGTATGCTATGTACGGCTCTCTGAGCCTTAAATAAAGTACTTGTATTGTAGAGTCATGTTGTGATGCCTTGTTGTATTTGCACATATCGAGCATATTGTGTGTATGATTGAAATGCTTGGTATGTGTGGGATCTGACTGTCTAGTTGTTTATTCTTAGTAGCCTCTCTTACCGGGAAATGTCTCCTATTGTCTCCACTGAGCCTTGGTAGCTTGCTACTGCTCCGGAGCACTTAGGCTGGCCGGCATGTGTCCTTCTTCGTTCTTGTGTCTGTCCCTTCAGGGAAATGTCACGCGATGGATACCAGAGTCCTGTTAGCCCGCTACAGCCCGGTTTACCGGTGTCCTGCTAGCCCAGTGCTACAACCCGGATTCACTTGCTGATGACCGACACGTTCGATGCTGGGTCATGGATGCCTGTCCCTGTAAGTCTGTGCCACTCTGGGTTTATGACTAGCCATGTCAGCCCGGGCTCTTTACCATATGGATGCTAGCGACACTATCATATACGTGTGCCAAAAGGCACAAACGGTCCCGGGCAAAGGTAAGACGACACCCGTGGGAATACCGTGCGTGAGGCCGCAAAGTGATATGAGGTGTTACATGCTAGATCGATGTGGCATCGAGTTGGGGTCCTGACAGTACGAGGCCGTATTCCTCGGCTGCCAGGACATTAGTCCATCTGTCATTGAGCAGATCCTGATTAGCTTGAAGCTGCTGTAATTTCTTTTCCAGGCTTCGTGTAGTGGCTATTAGCCGGCGCTTAAAGCGCTCTTGTTCAAGGGGTTCCTCTGGCATGATGAAATCTTCATCGCTGAGGCTCTCGTCCTCTTCGGAGGTCGGTAAGTAGTTACTATCCTCCGAGACCTCGTTCCCGATGGGGTCATCGGGGTTGACTTGCCCATCCTCCCAATCGTCATGTTTGGCTGTTGGTTCGATAGGGGCTTCTTGGTCTTCGGCGTTATCCGGAGTATTGTTGTCTCCGATGCCCGTATTGCTGTCTTTTTCGCGACGCGATTTAGAGCGGCGCCACTGACGTCGACGCTTTGGTGGTGCCACGGGAGGCTTGTCCTCGACTGGATCCTTCCCACCTTCATTGTCATCCTCTTTGTGTGTGTCCACCATGTAAACATCATATGTGGAAGTAGCCGTCCAGCATCCAGTGAACGACGGGTTCTGGCTTTGTTCTTCTGCGGCATCGTCGTCCATGTTGTCAATGTCTTCGGAAGCGTAATCGAACATGTCAGTTAAGTCCTCGACAGTGGCTATGAAGTGGGTGGTGGGTGGGACGTAAAATTCCCTGCTCTGAGCCCCTAGTGCGGGCCGGTCGTAGTTCGGCTGCGATCTGTCACATCCCTAGCTTCTGGTAATGCTCTAGGCTAGCTTCGTGTGTGCATCATGTTTAAATTCTGAAATTTGAACTGAGGGAAATTGGAAGCCTCAAAACCCTAAATAAAAGCAGGGCAAAAACCCTAAAATCTCATTCATTGCTCCAAAATGCTCTCCTTAGATGTTTAATATTTTTGGCAAGGGTTTTGATCCAAACCAAAAATGATGAACATTTTAAAAGGATTTATTTTTGGGACTTTGAATTTAAATCATTACTTATTTGCATTTGGGCATTTAAATACTATAAAATAATTTAAATGCTCAAATAATCCCAAACTGAAATGTTTACTGTAGGATATATTTCTAACAGTGGTCATGAGCAGTTGCATGATTTTTGGGATTGATTTAGTATTTTTAATAAAGTCACAAAGCTGCAGAAAAAAAAATAGAAAACAATAAGTAAAAGACAGAGCAGAGAAAACTTACCCGACGCTTACCTGAGGCCCACCCACCTGGTGGCCCAGCAGAAGCCGGCCCAGCCCGCCACCGCTACCCCCTGTCGCCTTCCTCCCTTGCCAGGAGGACGGGCACGCGCCTGGCGCGCGCGGCCACGCGCCCCGGCCACCTCCTCCCTGCCTGGCTGCCTCCTCCTCCCCTGGTCACCTCCCGCGACGCCACGCAGCCCCTGGCTCCCTCTCTCACTCTCCTCGCTCCTTCCCTCCGTCCCTATCCCCCTCTGCTCCCTCTCCCTCCCGCGACCGAACAGAGCCCCGTCGCCGCCGACCAGCGCTCGCACGGCCGCAGCCGTCCCGAAGCCTCTCCGACACGCCCTCGAGATCCGCCGGTCCTCCCTCGTCCTCCTCGTCGTCTCACGCGACCAGAAGAGCCCCGGAACGCCGCCCCCGACGTTTTCCCCCTCGCCGGCCGCCGAGGATCTTCACCGTCGATTCGCCACCATCGACGCTTCCCCGAGCCCACTGAACCGCTCTCCGGCCTCCCTGTGAGCTACCGCATCTCCCCCCTTCTTATCTTTTTCCTGTTTGCGCACTCTAGCTAGCCCCACCACCTTGCCCGAGAATCCCTCGCCGCCGGCCATGGCGCCGTCGCGGCCACAGCCGTCGCCGCTTGCTTATGAGCCCGCCAACGCGCTCAGTGCATCCGAAGGAGCTCAAATCACCCAACTGCTGCTCCTCCCGTGCTCTGTGTCATGGTTCCCGTCGATAGCCGAACTCCGGCAGCCGCAAAAGAGCTCGCCGCCGGCAGCTCCGGCCACCCCAGTTGCTGTCGCTTATCTCTTTAGATGCGCCTTCCTCCCAGGAACCCGTAGGAGCAAACCGCACGTCAAATGGTGCTCCGTAGCGAGCGCACGGTGCACCTCCGCTGTCGGCCGTGGTCGTCGCCGGCGACACTCCGGTGGCTGGTGACGTGGCGACGTCATTAAACGCTAATGACGCACTAACCAACCCCCTAGGCCACTGACTGTGGGCCCTACACCTGGTCAAACCCCAGTCAGCGCTGGGTTTGACCGGGATTAGTTCCTGTGTCACTGACGTGTGGCCCCCACACGTCAGGTTTGACCTGGACGGCGCCCGTTGACCTGCTGACATCACTATGAGGTCATGCTGACGCAATATTCCCTTTTCTGGAATTTAGTTTATTTTATATTAATCAGGAAATTCCAGAAAATGCCTAAAACTTCTAAAATTCATAGAAATTCAACCGTAACTCCAAATTAAATAATTTATATATGAAAAATTATCAGAAAAATTCAAGGAATCCATCTGTACCATTTTCATGCATGTTAGAACAACTTATCACTACTGTTTAGGACAAATGAAGTGAATGACATTTAAATAACCACATATGGAGTTTGAATTTGAATCTTGGATTCAAACCAACTTCATTTAATCTGGTTTTAGGTGCATTAGCCCAAAACACATTCATATTGCCATGTCATAGCATGCATCATATTGTGCATTGCATTGATTGTGTTCCCTTCTGTGTTGCCGGTATTTGTCCCCTCTCGATAGACGTGATACCGATGATGTGATCGTTGACACTGATGAAGACTCATTGTTATCTTCAGAAGTGCCAGGCAACCAAAACCCCCTTGTTCATTCCGATAAAATCCCACTCTCTCGCTCCTGCTCTCTTTTACTGCATTAGGACAACAACGACATATTTGATACTTGCTGCGGTAGCTGAACCCTTTATCCTTTGCATGACCTGTCATTGCCACAGTAAATAGATGAAACCCACTAGCATGAGTAGGAGTTGTTTGAGCCCTGATGTGCCTACTCATTCATGCTTGTTTGTCATGCCTGCTACTGCTTAGAGTTGAGTCAGGTCTGATTCATCGGGGATGAATCAGAGGCGTGTGAACATGTCCTACTGTGTGTGAGCTAAGTGTGTGAACACGATTTGGTAAAGGTAGCGGTGAGAGGCCATGTAGGAGTACATGGTGGGTTGTCTCATTGCAGCCGTCCTCAGGAACTGAGTTCTGTGTTTGTGATCCATGACCAGCTACTACCACACATTGGAATGCTTAAGTGCCCCTCTCGACTTATTAATCAACTTGATCTCTGTCCAGGAGTTGCAACTAGTTTCTGGTGTTTGTAGGTAGTGTTAGTAGTCTACCAAGTGGCACCCGGTACAGGTGGGCTTGGGACAGACTAGACACAGTGGCACGGTGTACCAAGTGGCACCCGGATGGTGGGCTTGGGAACCCTGCTCACATCGTTTGGGGCCGTGAGCGACACCTCGGCCGGATCTCCTTGCGGATGGAACCCGAATAGGCGATAAACCTGGACTAGAGACTTGTTCGGTTAGTCAGGTCGTGGCCGACTCCCTCGCCCGGCTTCCGCTTGAAGGTTGCCGAGGTACATGACGTGTACAGGGCGATAAGTGGCGAGAGCGTGTGTGAAGAAGTACACCCCTGCAGGGTTATCATTATCTATTCGAATAGCCGGATTCCTCGGATATGGAAACTTGGACCCCTTGTACAGTTCATAGACAAGTGAAAGTGGATACTCTAAAACACGCAAGATAAGCGTGAGTGCTATGGATGGCGTTCTCGTAGGGAGACGGGAGCGGATCCATAGTGGTGTATTGATATGGTGAATATGTGGACTCGTGTGCGCCACCTCAAAAGAGTTACTTGCAGTCGTAGTTCAGGTTAGCCACCGAGTCAAAGCTGGCTTGCTGCAGTTAAACTCCTCCACCCCCTTGTTGATAATGATGCATATGTAGTTAGTTCTGATGTAAGTCTTGCTGGGTACATTTGTACTCACGTTGCCTATTTTATGTTTTTGCAGAGAGACTTCAGTCTCACTAGTAGTTCCGCTTGGACTTCGACGTTTAGCTTGTTACCTCAGCTACGATCTTGTGCCCTCGGCAGGATCTGGTAGATAGTCAGGCTTCTCAGCTCTTTTCATTTATAGTTGTCTGTACTCAGACATGTTTAGCTTCCGCTTGTGCTTTGATTTGTATGCTCTGAGTGTGGGGTCATGAGACTCATGTTTGTAATATCTCGCTCCTCGGAGCCTAATAAATAATTACTTGAGTCGTAGAGTCATGTTGTGATGCCATGTTGTATCTGCACATATCGAGCATATTGTGTGTATGTTGTTGAAATGCTTGGTATGTGTGGGATCTGACTATCTAGTTGTTTATCCTTAGTAGCCTCTCTTACCGGGAAATGTCTCCTAGTGTTTCCACTGAGCCATGGTAGCTTGCTACTGCTCCGGAACACTTAGGCTGGCCGGCATGTGTCCTTCTTCGTTCCTGTGTCTGTCCCTTCGGGGAAATGTCACGCGATGAATACCGGAGTCCTGTTAGCCCGCTACAGCCCGGTTCACCGGAGTCCTGCTAGCCCAGTGCTACAGCCTGGATTCACTCGCTGATGACCGACACGTTCGATGTTGGGTCATGGATGCCTGTCCCTGTAAGTTTGTGCCACTTTGGGTTTACGACTAGCCATGTTAGCCCGGGCTCCTTACCATATGGATGCTAGCGACACTACCATATACGTGTGCCAAAAGACGCAAACGGTCCCGGGCAAAGGTAAGACGACACCCGTGGGAATACCGTGCGTGAGGCCGCAAAGTGATATGAGGTGTTACATGCTAGATCGATGTGGCATTGAGTCGGGGTCCTGACAACGTTGGTATCAGAGCCTGACTGTCTGTAGGATTACCAAGCCAAACTGGTCGAAGTTGAGTCTAGAAATGCTTTAGTTATATGTAAGGGAATTGATTGTGGGATGGAACGTAAGGCTCTTTTTACTCCTTATACCTTATGCCCTTCTGATCTGAGTCATCTTATCTTTCCTACGGGGATTAAGAACTAGGCTATCTCTTCTTTCTATCAGGATCACGTGTTACTAATCCGTAGACTTATAAGATTGTTGGATTTAAGCTTGAGTTCAGTTCCTACTACTTCCGTACGTTAACTGTTGATCTCGAAACCTTGATATTGTGCTTCTGAGTGGTTATGCCACCATTTTTGTGAATGTCTCAAATATTTCTGAGCATTTACAGCCGTTATGCTGTCCGAGTCATCCCAGGTTTCTAAATAGTCGGATGCATTTACAAATCCCTTCCTCCTGTTTCCGATGTGCCTTTGGTCAGATTAATCACACAAATCAGTGAGTTGAGGTACTTTATTGCCTTGACATATATGTTGGAGCTAGTATTATGACCCTAGGTGTCTTAGGGGATCATCTAGTAATTTAGCCATGATTTGTGTTCCCAGTGTGATGATTCTGGCCATCATTCTCTAAAGCATCCCGTGATGCTACTTAGTAGTAGGTATTCTATTCCTGGGTTCTTGAACCCGAGATTCACTCTACTTACTTCATGTTGATAGTAATTGCTAGCGCCTTTAGGATATTAGTAACCCTTGCGATAGTCCTTGAAGTCCGTGGTATCTTCTTCTTCCAGATACCATGAACTACTTATGGCAGAAGTTCCTCGTTGAACTGAAATATCACAACAGGATTATTCTTGAGGAGTTCTCCATTCATAAATCGTGACTCTGCCAGTTCTACCTTTCTGCATGGGTTATCCGGAAGAAATATGTTGAACTTGGTTCGACATACTAATCTATGCATCCACAACTTAGAAAATTATATGTTCCTTTGAGTTGCTCTCTTTAGTTGCATTCTGACCCTCGTCTATCAATTGATAGTCAAGAGTATGCGTGCATTCGTTTATCGATGCCTATTACTCTTGTGGTCCGTCAAGCCATTCTATCGCAGAATGACTAGGAGAAACAAACTCCAGTACCTCTTCCATATCCAGGATTGGGTCAAAGAAGTTGTGCTCCGCAGATCAAATTGCTAATCCAGCTTTTGTTCTGTTCTACCTTGGAGTATTACCATCTTTATATCGGGATTGTTATAGGAATTGCACACCATCCTATGAACTCTTGGTACAGTGATACTTCTTGCCATCATTAGTCATTCCTCGGTCTTTGTGTTGATGCAACCGGAATACCGACAAATGAATTGTGATGTGTGAAATCAATACGCCTAGCAACCTCGTTGCTGGGTAGTTAAAGGACAATAATTTCATTCTTAGTGTGTTGGTTATTGAAGCATCATTCTAAGATTGATCGTGCTACCTAGTCCATTCTCCTGGTTCACTCCTCGATCGATGAGTTAGGATTATTTCAAATCCTTGCTCTATTGATCATATCGTCTTGCCCTGAAAAGCAAGATTGTTCTCGAGCTTAGTAACATACCGGTGGTTCGTGATTTCTGAAGATCTTCTCGGAAGTATTACCAGGTTGTCACCTGACCGCTATGTTGAGCTCGTGATCAAGTTGGTTTCTTGTGAACCACCTTCTCTCCAAGAATCGGTGTTAGATATCCCTGAGCTAGTTGGTTAAGCTAAATGACAACTTGGAGGGTTGGAAGATAAAAACTTGCCTGACTTAGTTCATTCCAAAGGGATATTCTTGTGTAGTGTGTGTTGAAGAAAGATGATATCTTCATCGATTGGTCCCTGTGATCAGTTGCTGCACCTACTGTCATATCAATCCTTTGATTTGAGTGTGGGCTATCGTCAAATCAAGTCAGAACCAACGATGTTCGTAATGTTGTCTTACTCGTGGTTGATCCCTCGAGCATACACCATTATATCTTTTGGGTCTGATCAATGCTATCACCGTGTTCACATGATGGGGGAAGTCCAGTGATATGGAAATTCCGATGAGTTGTTGTTGAGCCCATTGACAACATCCTTATCTCCTCCATGATGTTGTTGAACATTAAGTTAGTGTTGGAAACTTTTGAAAGCATTTTCTTCATGCTAGCTCATGAAGTACTTGTTTGATGAAAGGAGTGACTTCCTTTGATCCACGTGCATTTTGATGTAAGTTGCCGTCGTGAATTCGAGAAAGTTTGTTTTTGCTCTTTTGGAATCATCCCAAGTCGGTCATGCACGTGCGAAGAATTCTGTGGTCTGTTAGACTGATCATCTTCATTCCATATGTATATCCTAGCACACCAAGCCACTGATTGACTTGTTCAAGGAAAAGAAGTCTATGCTTGGGATCTAATCCATGGACTTGCGTAAAGACTTCGATATCCTCGATGATGGCTCCAAACCAGAACTCGGTAGTGTTTTATTGTAAGACTACCATGTGGGCATGCTTGTCTGGAACAACGTGTTCACATGTTTGTAGCAGAACCAGCTCATGTTTTGGAGCTTGCTATCGTAGTTCATTTCCTGAGAATCTCGCAACGTCATCTCGTCGATTTGTGTTGCAAACTTTCATTTTTCTTCCTAGACTCGATGAGTCTGGAATATCCTGACACCAACCAGATCTGAGTCTCAGGCAGATATGATGGTTGGAATATTTCCCAAGAACTATAATATTGGTCCCTCGATAACCGGTAAAGTGGATGTCGTGGCCAACACACCCAGCCGGAAGACCTATTATTGTAGTATCTTGTTTGAGGAAGTTGGCCACCTCCCCATAGGGATTTCGTAGGATTTACTCCCTAGTTGCCCCTATGGATTTTTGTGTTCCCGAAGTCCGACCTTTACTTGATGTTCTAGTTAGCAAACCATATCTAAGAATGGGTTACACTAGCACGTCAAGGAGAACATTAGAAGCGGAGTGCTAAATGTCTCTCGGTCGATCATCCAGATTTTTGTTTCCTTGGCCTCGCTAGGGTGAAATCTGAGTTGATGTTATCTTCCTATGCATCTGCATCGTCCATCGTTGTTCATCATGGTAGTAAGTTGTGTTGCTAGAATCCTTGACACGGATGTTGGTAAAACCTTGATGAATATGGGAATGCTCAAGTTCTTGAGAGCACGCACAAGCGCTAGGTGTTATCATCGGCACTAACTGGGTTTGCTCTCACCTTCCTCGGTTATACTATAACTTCTCAAACAGTGGATTCACTCTCTATTGTTGGGTTCTTCCCCAGTTACCAGAATCATTCCCCGCATTTGCATTTTGTTCCCAGCATGCACCACCAATGTGCCATTCTACCATGGGTCTCTTCCATTTCCGGTGATAAGCAAATTCATTCATTGCGTTGTCTTCAACAAGGTAATCCACATCATCCAAGTTTGAGTATGCCATTCTACCGACCCCCTCCAAACGATCGCTCGAGAATTGTCTTAGGCTGGTTTAAAGAGTTTCAATGATCTCTGAATCAAAAGTAATTCTTTGTGCCACTTAAGGGGATATCTCTACGAGTCACCTTCCCTAAGGTGTATCGTTATGGTATCCTGGCAACTCAACTCCTCGCTACGTGACAATCGTTTACCACATTCTTAAGTCTGGAGTTGTTGTCTACCTGGTGAACCTTTGTCATCTGCTTCACCCCATTCCTATGGATGTGTGCTTCATCTCTCAGCTCGAGAGATGTTGCTATGTCACATTCCGGGAGTTAATCCTGAGTTGTTCGACCTTCGAGAAGACCGATCCTTCCAAAGTTTTCCTTTCCTCTTCTTGTCATGATTAGCTGGAGTTCTCAGAGCAAGACGACAAGACAAAGATGGTGTTCAAATCAACGTTCATTTGAAGTGCAACCTGGATCGTGAAGATTGTACTAGTTTGCATTTCCCCTTCATCCTACCCTACGCTTGGATCTCGAGACGAGATTCTTGTTTAGTGGGGGTGAGTTGTCACATCCCTAGCTTCTGGTAATGCTCTAGGCTAGCTTCGTGTGTGCATCATGTTTAAATTCTGAAATTTGAACTGAGGGAAATTGGAAGCCTCAAAACCCTAAATAAAAGAAGGGCAAAAACCCTAAAATCTCATTCATTGCTCCAAAATGCTCTCCTTAGATGTTTAATATTTTTGGCAAGGGTTTTGATCCAAACCAAAAATGATGAACATTTTAAAAGGATTTATTTTTGGGACTTTGAATTTAAATCATTACTTATTTGCATTTGGGCATTTAAATACTATAAAATAATTTAAATGCTCAAATAATCCCAAACTGAAATGTTTACTGTAGGATATATTTCTAACAGTGGTCATGAGCAGTTGCATGATTTTTGGGATTGATTTAGTATTTTTAATAAAGTCACAAAGCTGCAGAAAAAAAATAGAAAACAATATGTAAAAGACAGAGCAGAGAAAACTTACCCGACGCTTACCTGAGGCCCACCCACCTGGTGGCCCAGCAGAAGCCGGCCCAGCCCGCCACCGCTACCCCCTGTCGCCTTCCTCCCTTGCCAGGAGGACGGGCACGCGCCCGGCGCACGCGGCCACGCGCCCCGGCCACCTCCTCCCTGCCTGGCTGCCTCCTCCTCCCCTGGTCACCTCCCGCGACGCCATGCAGCCCCTGGCTCCCTCTCTCACTCTCCTCGCTCCTTCCCTCCGTCCCTATCCCCCTCTGCTCCCTCTCCCTCCCGCGACCGAACAGAGCCCCGTCGCCGCCGACCAACGCTCGCACGGCCGCAGCCGTCCCGAAGCCTCTCCGACACGCCCTCGAGATCCGCCGGTCCTCCCTCGTCCTCCTCGTCGTCTCACGCGACCAGAAGAGCCCCGGAACGCCGCCCCCGACGTTTTCCCCCTCGCCGGCCGCCGAGGATCTTCACCGTCGATTCGCCACCATCGACGCTTCCCCGAGCCCACTGAACCGCTCTCCGGCCTCCCTGTGAGCTACCGCATCTCCCCCCTTCTTATCTTTTTCCTGTTTGCGCACTCTAGCTAGCCCCACCACCTTGCCCGAGAATCCCTCGCCGCCGGCCATGGCGCCGTCGCGGCCACAGCCGTCGCCGCTTGCTTATGAGCCCGCCAACGCGCTCAGTGCATCCGAAGGAGCTCAAATCACCCAACTGCTGCTCCTCCCGTGCTCTGTGGCATGGTTCCCGTCGATAGCCGAACTCCGGCAGCCGCAAAAGAGCTCGCCGCCGGCAGCTCCGGCCACCCCAGTTGCTGTCGCTTATCTCTTTAGATGCGCCTTCCTCCCAGGAACCCGTAGGAGCAAACCGCACGTCAAATGGTGCTCCGTAGCGAGCACACGGTGCACCTCCGCTGTCGGCCGTGGTCGTCGCCGGCGACACTCCGGTGGCTGGTGACGTGGCGACATCATTAAACGCTAATGACACACTAACCAACCCCCTAGGCCACTGACTGTGGGCCCTACACCTGGTCAAACCCCAGTCAGCGCTGGGTTTGACCGGGATTAGTTCCTGTGTCACTGACGTGTGGCCCCCACACGTCAGGTTTGACCTGGACGGCGCCCGTTGACCTGCTGACGTCACTATGAGGTCATGCTGACGCAATATTCCCTTTTCTGGAATTTAGTTTATTTTATATTAATCAGGAAATTCCAGAAAATGCCTAAAACTTCTAAAATTCATAGAAATTCAACCGTAACTCCAAATTAAATAATTTATATATGAAAAATTATCAGAAAAATTCAAGGAATCCATCTGTACCATTTTCATGCATGTTAGAACAACTTATCACTACTGTTTAGGACAAATGAAGTGAATGACATTTAAATAACCACATATGGAGTTTGAATTTGAATCTTGGATTCAAACCAACTTCATTGAATCTGGTTTTAGGTGCATTAGCCCAAAACACATTCATATTGCCATGTCATAGCATGCATCATATTGTGCATTGCATTGATTGTGTTCCCTTCTGTGTTGCCGGTATTTGTCCCCTCTCGATAGACGTGATACCGATGATGTGATCGTTGACACTGATGAAGACTCAATGTTATCTTCAGAAGTGCCAGGCAACCAAAACCCCCTTGTTCATTCCGATAAAATCCCACTCTCTCGCTCCTGCTCTCTTTTACTGCATTAGGACAACAACGACATATTTGATACTTGCTGCGGTAGCTGAACCCTTTATCCTTTGCATGACCTGTCATTGCCACAGTAAATAGATGAAACCCACTAGCATGAGTAGGAGTTGTTTGAGCCCTGATGTGCCTACTCATTCATGCTTGTTTGTCATGCCTGCTACTGCTTAGAGTTGAGTCAGGTCTGATTCATCGGGGATGAATCAGAGGCGTGTGAACATGTCCTACTGTGTGTGAGCTAAGTGTGTGAACACGATTTGGTAAAGGTAGCGGTGAGAGGCCATGTAGGAGTACATGGTGGGTTGTCTCATTGCAGCCGTCCTCAGGAACTGAGTTCTGTGTTTGTGATCCATGACCAGCTACTACCACACATTGGAATGCTTAAGTGCCCCTCTCGGCTTATTAATCAACTTGATCTCTGTCCAGGAGTTGCAACTAGTTTCTGGTGTTTGTAGGTAGTGTTAGTAGTCTACCAAGTGGCACCCGGTACAGGTGGGCTTGGGACAGACTAGGCACAGTGGCCCGGTGTACCAAGTGGCACCCGGTTGGTGGGCTTGGGAACCCTGCACACATCGTTTGGGGCCGTAAGCGACACCCCGGCCGGATCTCCTTGCGGATGGAACCCGAATAGGCGATAAACCTGGACTAGAGACTTGTTCGGTTAGTCAGGTCGTGGCCGACTCCCTCGCCCGGCTTCCGCTTGAAGGTTGCCGAGGTACATGACATGTACAGGGCGGTAAGTGGCGAGAGCGTGTGTGAAGAAGTACACCCCTGCAGGGTTATCATTATCTATTCGAATAGCCGGATTCCTCGGATATGGAAACTTGGACCCCTTGTACAGTTCATAGACAAGTGAAAGTGGATACTCTAAAACACGCAAGATAAGCGTGAGTGCTATGGATGGCGTTCTCGTAGGGAGACGGGAGCGGATCCATAGTGGTGTATTGATATGGTGAATATGTGGACTCGTGTGCGCCACCTCAAAAGAGTTACTTGCAGTCGTAGTTCAGGTTAGCCACCGAGTCAAAGCTGGCTTGCTGCAGTTAAACTCCTCCACCCCCTTGTTGATAATGATGCATATGTAGTTAGTTCTGATGTAAGTCTTGCTGGGTACATTTGTACTCATGTTTGCCTATTTTATGTTTTTGCAGAGAGACTTCAGTCTCACTAGTAGTTCCGCTTGGACTTCGACGTTTAGCTTGTTACCTCAGCTACGATCTTGTGCCCTCGGCAGGATCTGGTAGATAGTCAGGCTTCTCAGCCCTTTTCATTTATAGTTGTCTATACTCAGACATGTTTAGCTTCCGCTTGTGCTTTGATTTGTATGCTCTGAGTGTGGGGTCATGAGACTCATGTTTGTAATATCTCGCTCCTCGGAGCCTAATAAATAATTACTTGAGTCGTAGAGTCATGTTGTGATGCCATGTTGTATCTGCACATATCGAGCATATTGTGTGTATGTTGTTGAAATGCTTGGTATGTGTGGGATCTGACTATCTAGTTGTTTATCCTTAGTAGCCTCTCTTACCGGGAAATGTCTCCTAGTGTTTCCACTGAGCCATGGTAGCTTGCTACTGCTCCGGAACACTTAGGCTGGCCGGCATGTGTCCTTCTTCGTTCCTGTGTCTGTCCCTTCGGGGAAATGTCACGCGATGAATACCGGAGTCCTGTTAGCCCGCTACAGCCCGGTTCACCCGAGTCCTGCTAGCCCAGTGCTACAGCCTGGATTCACTCGCTGATGACCGACACGTTCGATGTTGGGTCATGGATGCCTGTCCCTGTAAGTTTGTGCCACTTTGGGTTTACGACTAGCCATGTCAGCCCGGGCTCCTTACCATATGGATGCTAGCGACACTACCATATACGTGTGCCAAAAGACGCAAACGGTCCCGGGCAAAGGTAAGACGACACCCGTGGGAATACCGTGTGTGAGGCCGCAAAGTGATATGAGGTGTTACATGCTAGATCGATGTGGCATTGAGTCGGGGTCCTGACATGATCCTTCTGTGATGGCAAGAGATCACATTAAGTGCAGGGCCTCATTTAAGAGTGAGGTTTGGACCGGGAACGAGAATCCGTGGAGCAGGTCAGGACAGGAGTTCCCTGGCCGAGCTAAAGGACCTCGAGAGTTCAGATCTGGTGTTCGGGGAGGAGTCCAGCTTCGTGTTGATGAAGGGAGCCTGGTATAACTCCGGGCCTGCCAGTGAAACGATCCCCTCCGTATCTCCGGTGTTTAGTTCTATGGCTGCGGATAGTCCAGCGGGCTCTGAATTCCTGTCTTCGGACTCGATGAGGTGTTCCGGATCTAATGCCGGAACTGTGGTTGAGGCCGCGAACCCTTGGAAGATCAAATCTCCCCGGGTATCAGCGACACAATTTAGGTTTCCAAAACCGATCTGATGACCAGGGGCGTAGCTATCGATCTACTCCAGATGGCCAATCGAATTGGCACGGAGTGCGAAGCTTTCGAATACGAAGATTTGGCCGGGGGGAAAGTCTCCCTCAGGGCGATATTGTTGTGGATGATTGATGGAGCCATCGAGACTTCTGGTGACGACACAGTGGAACTCTCAATGAAAGCACCAATGTCAGTGTCAGAACCGGCATATCTCAGGTAGGGGGTCCCGAACTGTGCGTCTGAGGATCGAAGGTAACAGGAGGCAGGGGACACAATGTTTATCTAGGTTCGGGCCCACTTAATGGAGGTAATACCCTACTTCCTGCTTGATTGACTTTGATGTGTATAGGGGTTACAAGAGTTGATCTACCTCGAGATCGTAATGGCTAAACCCTAGATGTCTAGCCTGTATGATTGTGATCCCCTCTAAGGACTAAACCCTCCGGTTTATATAGGCACCGGAGGGGACTAGGTTTGTACAAAGTCGGTTTACGAAGGAAGGAGACTATACACACGTACGCCAAGCTTGCCGTCCATGCAAAGGAGAGTCCCATCCGGACAGGGGAGAAGACCTTCTATCTCGTATCTTCACGACCCATCAGTTCGGCCCATGTTACATAGGCCGGCTCCCTGAGGACGCCACAGTCCAGGACTCCCTCAGGCACGTTCTGATGTCTCTCACTCAAATGGAGATGGGGGTGGAGTGCTATATATAGCCTCCACACAAAATCCAACCGTTACACACATTTGACCCAACTCGGTCAGACCGAATAGAAGAACTGGCGGGACCGATTCAGTACAAAATGTGAACGTTAGGAATCTCGGTGGAACCGACATGATCAACTCGGTGGGACCGATGTGCTAGGGCTAGGGGAAAACCTCATCTCGATGAGGCCAATTTCGGCAATGAGTAAACAGAGAGTTGGTCAGGCAAACTCGGTGGGACAAATCGCTCATTTTGGTGAGACCGAAATGTTACGAAGGGAAACTGAGAGTTTTTCATGCAAACTCGGTGGGAACGACTACTCATTTCGGTGAGACCGAAGTGTTATGAAGGGAAACAAAGAGTTTGCAATGCCATCTTGGTGGGACCGAGATCCATACCGGTGAGATCGAATTGTCTAGGGTTTCTGGCAGTGGCTATGTCAACTGAACTCGGTGGCGCCGGATAGATCAAATCGGTTGGGCCGAGTTTGACTATGGCTTTTGGACAAATTTGGAGCGGGAAAGTGGTTGAGGGTTTTGGAGCAATATCACTAAGCACTTTGAGCAAGTATACCATTAAGCAACACCTCATCCCCTTTTAATAGTATTGGCTTTCCTATGGACTCAATGTGATCTTGGATCACTAAGAGGAAAATGATGAGTCTTGAGCTTTTGCCAATCTTTGTCCTTAGCATTTTAAGGGGTCCATGCTACGTCTTGAGCTTGCGTTGGTTTTCCTTGAAGAGGAAAGGGTGATGCAGCAATAGTAGTGTATGTATTTCCCTCGGTTTTTGAGAACCAATGTATCAATCCAGTAGGAGGCTCCTAAAAAGTCCCACGCGCCTACACAAACAAACAAGAACTCGCAACCAACGCAATAAAGGGGTTGTTAATCCCTTCACGGCCACTTGCGAAAGTGAGATCTGGTAGAGATAATATGATAAGATAAATATATTTTTGGTATTTTATTATATAGATTGGAAAAGTAAAGATGCAAATAAAAGTAGATTGGAAGCTTATATGATAAAAGATAGACCCGAGGGCCATAGGTTTCACTAGTGGCTTCTCTCAAGATAGCATAAGTATTATGGTGGGTGAACAATATACTGTCGAGCAATTGATAGAAAAGCGAATAATTATGAGATTATCTAGGCATGATCATGTATATAGGCACCACGTCCGTCACAAGTAGACCGACTCCTGCCTGCATCTACTACTATTACTCCACACATCCACCACTATCCAGCATGCATCGAGAGTATTAAGTTCATAAAGAACAGAGTAACACATTAAGAAAGATGACATGATGTAGAGGGATAAACTCATGCAATATGATATAAACCCCATCTTTTTATCCTCGTTGGTAACAATACAATACGTGCCTTGTTGCCCCTGCTGTCACTGGGAAAGGACACCACAAGATTGAACCCAAAGCTAAGCACTTCCCCCATTGCAAGAAAGATCAATCTAGTAGGCCAAACCAAACTGATAATTCGAAGAGACTTGCAAAGATAACTTAATCAAACATAAAAGAATTCAGAGGAGATTAAAATATTTCTCATCGATAAACTTGATCATAAACCCACAATTCATCGGATCTCGACAAACACACCGCAAAAAGAGTTACATCGAATAGATCTCCAAGAAGATCAAGGAGATCTTTGTATTGAGATTCAAAGAGAGAGAAGAAGCCATCTAGCTAATAACTATCGACCCAAAGGTCTATGGTAAACTACTCACAACTCATCGGAGAGGCCTTGGAAATGATGTAGAGGCCCTTCGTGATCGATTCCCCCTCCGGCGGAGCGCCGACAAAGGCTCCAACATGGGATCTCGTGGATACAGAAGGTTACGACGGTGGAAATAGTTTTTCGTGGTCGCTTATGATGTTTTCGGGGTACATGGGTATATGTAGGAGGAAGAAGTAGGTCGGTGGGCGCTCGAGGGGCCCACGAGGGCGGGGGGTGCGCCCACCTGTAGGGGGCGCGTCGGGCACCCTCGTGGCCACCTCGTTGTTTATTGACTTCCACTCCAAGTCCTCTGGATCACGTTTGTTCCAAAAAGATCGCTCCCAAAGTTTTATTCCGTTTGGACTTCGTTTGATATTCCCGTTCTTCGAAACATTGAAATAGGCAAAAAAACAACAATTCGGGCTGGGCCTCCGGTTAGTAGGTTAGTCCCAAAAATGGTCTAAAAGTGTAAAGTAAAGCCCATAAACATCCAAAACGGGTAATATAATAGCATGGAACAATAAAAAATTATAGATACGTTGGAGACGTATCAAGCATCCCCAAGCTTAATTCCTGCTCGTCCTCGAGTAGGTAAATGATAAAAACAGAATTTTTGATGTGGAATGCTACCTAGCATAATTCTCAATATAATTTTCTTTATTGTGGCATGAATGTTCAGATCCAAATGATTCAAAATAAAAGTTCATATTGACATCAGAAATAGTAATACTTCAAGCATACTAATCAAAGTAATCATGTCTTCTCAAAATAACATGGCTGTAGAAAGTTATCCCTACAAAATCATAGTCTGGCTGTTGCTCTATCTTCATCACACAAAGTATTTAATCATGCACAACCCCGATGACAAGCCAAGCAATTGTTTCATACTTTAGTAATCTCAAAGTTTTTCAACTTTCACGCAATACATGAGCGTGAGCCATGGACATAGCACTATATGTGGAATAGAATGGTGGTTGTGGAGAAGACAAAAAAAGGAGAAGATAGTCTCACATCAACTAGGTGTATCAACGGGCTATGGAGATGCCCATTAATAGATATCAATGTGAGTGAGTAGGGATGGCCATGCAACGGATGCACTAGAGCTATAAATGTATGAAAGCTCAACAAAAGAAACTAAGTGGGTGTGCATCCAACTCGCTTGCTCATGAAGACCTAGGGCATTTTGAGGAAGCCCATCATTGGAATATACAAGCCAAGTTCTATAATGAAAAATTCCCACTAGTATATGAAAGTGAAAACATAAGAGACTCTCTATCATGAAGATCATGGTGCTACTTTGAAGCACAAGTGTGGTAAAAAGGATAGTAGCATTGTCCCTTCTCTCTTTTTCTCTCATTTTTTTATTTGGCCTTTCTCTTTTTTTATTTGGCCTTTCTCTTTTTTTTATTTGGTGGGCTCTTTGGCCTCTTTTTTTTAAAGTCCAAAGTCTCATCCCAACTTGTGGGGGAATCATAGTCTCCATCATCCTTTCCTCACTGGGACAATGCTCTAATAATGAAGATCATCACACTTTTATTTACTTACAACTCACGATTACAACTCAATACTTAAACAAGATATGACTCTATATGAATGCCTTTGGCGGTGTACCGGGATATGCAATGAATCAAGAGTGACATGTATGAAAATTATGAAGGTGGCCTTGCCACAAATACGATGTCAACTACATGATCATGTAGAGAGCAATATGATAATGATGATGAGCATCATAATAAACGGAACGGTGGAAAGTTGCATGGCAATATATCTCGGAATGGCTATGGGAATGCCATAATAGGTAGGTATGGTGGCTGTTTTGAGAAAGGTATATGGTGGGTGTATGGTACCGGCAAAAGTTGCACGGCACAAGAGAGGCTAGCAATGGTGGAAGGGTGAGAGTGCGTATAATCCATGGACTCAATATTAATCATGAGGAACTCATATACTTTTTGCAAAAATCTACAAGTCATTGAAAACAAAGTATTACGCGCATGCTCCTAGAGGGATAGATTGGTAGGAAAATACCATCGCTCGTCCCCGACCACCACTCATAAGGAAGACAATCAATAAATAAAATTGTGCTCCAACTTCATCACAAAGCGGTTCACCATATGTGCATGCTATGGGAATCACAAACTTCAACACAAGTATTGTTTAAATTCATAATCACCCAACTAGCATGACTCTAATATCACCACCTCCATATCTCAAAACAATTATCAAGTATCAAATTGATCATAGCATCCAATTCACTTTCTATGATAGTTTTTATTATACCCAACTTGGATGCACGTCATTCTAGGACCAATTTTATAACCATAGCAAATACCATGCTGTTCTAAGAGACTCTCAAACTAGTATAAGTGAAGCATGAGAGATTAAAAATTTGTACAAAATTAAGCCACCGCCGTGCTCTAAAAGATATAAGTGAAGCACTAGAGCAAAAATTATCTAGCTCAAAAGATATAAGTGAAGCACATAGCGTATTCTAATAAATTCTAATCAAGTGGGCTTCTCCCAAAAGGTGTGTTCAGCAAGGATGACTGTGGTAAACTAAAAAGCAAAGACTAATATCATACAAGACGCTCCAAGCAAAACACATATCATGTGGCGAATAAAAATATAGCTCCAAGTAAAGTTACCGATAGACGAAGACGAAAGAGGGGATGCCTTCCCGAGGCATCCCAAGCTTAGGATTTTTGTTATCCTTGAATATATTGGGGTGCCATGGGAATCCCCAAGCTTAGGCTCTTTCCACTCCTTATTCCATAGTCCATCAAATCTTTACCCAAAACTTGAAAACTTCACAACACAAAACTCAACAGGAAATCTCATAAGCTCTGTTAGTGCAAGAAAGAAAATCCACCACATAAGGTACTGTAATGAACTCATTCTTTATTTATATTGGTGTTAAACCTACTGTATTCCAACTTCTATATGGTTCATACCCCTACATACTAGCCATAGATGTATCAAAATAAGCAAACAACACACGAAAAACAGAATCTGTCAAAAACAGAACAGTCTGTAGAAATATGTAACTATCGCTTATGGAACTCTAAAAATCCTACCAAAATAGTAAGTCCTGGGCAATTTGCCTATTGATCTACAGCAAAAAGAATCAATGAAAAATCACGTTTCTGTGAATTACTGAAATTATTTTTGTGCGTGCAAAGTTTCTATTTTTCAGCAGAATCAAATTAACTATCACCATAGGTTATCCTATAGGTTTTACTTGGAACAAACACTAATTAAAACATGAAAACACATATAAACAGAAGGTAGATGCCAAATTTATTACTAAACAGAAGCAAAAACAAAAAACAAAAGTAAAATTGGGTTGCCTCCCAACTAGCGCTATTGTTTAACGCCCCAAGCTAGGCATAAAAGCGAGGATAGATCTAAGTAGTGCCATCTTTGGCACTCAATTCATAAGTAGCTTGCATCATAGATTCATAAGGTAATTTAACTTTCTTTCTTGTAAAGTGCTCCATGCCTTTCCTTAATGGAAATTGGAATCTAATATTCCCTTCCTTCATATCAATAATCGCACCAATCGTTCTAAGGAAAGGTCTACCAAGAATAATAGGGCATGAAAGATTGCAATCTATGTCAAGAACGATAAAATCTACGGGCACATAGTTCCTATTTGCAACAATAAGAACATGATTGATCCTTCCCATAGGCTTTTTAATGGTGGAATTCGCAAGGTGCAAATTTAAAGAGCAATCATCAAGATCATCGAAACCTAGAATATCACATAAAGTTTTCGGAATCATGGAAACACTAGCACCCAAATCACACAAAGCATAACACTCATGATCTTTAATTTTAATCTTTATAGTAGGTTCCCACTCATCATTAAGTTTTCTAGGTATAGAAACTTCCAAATTAAGTTTTTCATCATAAGATTGCATCAAGGCATCAACAATATGTTTGGTAAAGGCTTTATTTTGACTATAAGCATGAGGAGAATTCAAAACGGATTGCAACAAGGAAATACAATCTTCTAAAGAACAATTATCATAATTAAATTCCTTGAAATCCAAGATAGTGGGTTCAATTCTATTTAAAGTCTTGACCTCTCCAATCCCACTTTTACCAAATTTAGCATCAAGATCTACAAACTCCGAATCATTGGGACGCCTTTTAACTAAAGTTGACTCATCTCCAGTCCCATCATTATTAAGATTCATATTGCAAAACAAAGATTTAATAGGGGACACATCAATAACTTTTAGATCTTCATCATTATTTTCATGGAAACTGGAAGAACACGCTTTCACAAAGCAATCTTTCTTAACACACAATCTAGCGGTTCTTTCTTTGCACTCATCAATGGAAATTCTCATAGCTTTGAGAGACTCATTGATATCATGCTTAGGAGGAGTAGATCTAAGTTTCAAAGAATCAACATCAAGCGAAAGTCTATCAACGTTCCTAGCCAAATCATCAACTTTAAGCAATTTTTCTTCAAGCATGGCATTAAAATTCTTTTGAGAGATCATAAATTCTTTCACACTATTCTCAAAATCAGAGGGCATCTTATTATAATTTCCATAGGAATTATTGTAGGAATTTCCATAATTATTAGAGGAATTACTAGGGAACGGTCTAGGATTAAAGTTTCCTCTATAAGCATTGTTACCAAAATTATTCCTACCAAAAAAATTCACATTCATAGATTCATTATTATTCTCAATCAAAGTAGACAAAGGCATATCATTGGGATCAATAGAAGCACTCTTAGTAGAAAACAATTTCATAAATTCATCCATCTTTCCATTCAAAACATTAATTTCTTCTATAGCATGCACTTTTTTACTAGTAGATCTTTCGGTGTGCCATTGAGAATAATTAGACATAATATTATCAAGGAGTTTAGTAGCTTATCCTAAGGTGATTTCCATAAAAGTGCCTCCCGCGGCCGAATCTCAAAGATTTCAAGAAGCAAAATTCAATCCGGCATAAAATTTTTGTATGATCATCCATAAATTCAAACCATGAGTAGGGCAATTGCGAATCATCAATTTCATTATTTCCCAAGATTGGGCAACATGCTCATGATCAAGTTGTTTAAAATTTATAATATCATTCCTAAGAGAGATGATCTTAGCGGGAGGAAAATACTTAGAGATAAAAGCATCTTTGCACTTATTCCATGAATCAATACTATTCTTAGGCAAAGACGAAAACCAAACTTTAGCACGATCTCTAAGTGAAAATGGAAATAGCTTCAATTTAACAATATCATTATCCGTGTCTTTCTTCTTTTGCATCTCACACAAATCAACAAAGTTGTTTAGATGGGTAGCGGCATCTTCACTAGGAAGGCCGGAGAATTGATCTTTCATAACAAGATTCAGCACAATAGCATTGATTTCACAAGACTCAACATCATTAAGAGGAGCAATTGGAGTACTAAGGAAATCATTATTATTGGTATTGGAAAAATCGCACAATTTGCTATTGTCTTGTGCCATCGCGACAGGCAATCCAACACACAAGCAAACAAAAAGGCAAGCGAAAGAGAGAGGAGATTGGGAAAGAGAGAGCGAATAAAACGGCAAGGGTGAAGTGGGGGAGAGGAAAATGAGAGGCAAATAGCAAATAATGTAATGCGAGGGAGATGAGTTTGTGATGGGTACTTGGTATGTTGAAAGTGCAACTATCCCTAGGTGGTTTTGGTAATTCATAACAACATATAGCTCATTGAGCTAATGCTATTCCAAGACTATTATTTTAGTAAAACCTCAATGAATGGCATGGCATGGATGATGAAAGTGGATCCCTCAAAATACTAAGGACAAAGGATTGGCTCAAGCTCAAAAGCTCAAGACTCTTCATTTTATATTTTAGTGATCCAAGATCACATTGAGTCTATAGGAAAAGCCAATACTATCAAGGAGGGATGAGGTGTTGCTTAGTGATATGCTCCAAAACCCTCAGCTACTTTCTCACAATCCACAAATGACCTAAACCCAGAGCCAAAATCGGTCACACCGATTCTTCCAACCCGGCGCCGCCGATTTCAAATGTCATAGCCACTGCCACAAACCCTAGGCAAATCTGTCCTACCGATAGGGATCTGGTCTCACCGAGATGGGATTGTAATCTCTCTGTTTCCCTTAGTAACGTTTCGGTCTAACAGAAGTGAGCGATCGGTCCCACCGAGATTGCAATGTAAACTCTCTGTTTCCCTTTTGTAACATTTCGGTCTCACCGAAAAGAGCAAATCGGTCCCACCGAGTTTACATGACCAACTCTCTGGAAAGCTTATTACCAAAATCGGTCTCACCGAGTTTGTGTAATCGGTCTTACCGAGATTATGTTATGCCCTAACCCTAAGTGAATCGGTCTCACCGAGTTGCATGTCAGTCCCACCGAAAATCACTAACGGTCACTAGGTTTACTAAATTGGTCCGACCAAGTCTGTTGAATCGGTCCCACCGAGTTTGGTAAATTGTGTGTAACGGTTAGATTTTGTGTGGAGGCTATATATACCCCTCCACCTCCTCTTCATTCGTGGAGAGAGCCATCAGACTAAACCTACACTTCCAACTTACCATTTCTGAGAGAGAACCACCTACTCATGTGTTGAGACCAAGATATTCCATTACTACCATATGAATCTTGATCTCTAGCCTTCCCCAAGTTGCTTTCCACTCAAATCCTCTTTCCACCAGATCCAAATCCTATGAGAGAGAGAGTTGAGTGTTGGGGGGACTATCATTTGAAGCACAAGAGCAAGGAGTTCATCATCAACGCACCATTTGTTACTTCTTGGAGAGTGGTGTCTCCTTGATTGGCTAGGTGTCACTTGGGAGCCTCCGACAAGATTGTGGAGTTGAACCAAGGAGTTTGTAAGGGCAAGGAGATCGCCTACTTCGTGAAGATCTACCGCTAGTGAGGCAAGTCCTTCGTGGGCGACGGCCATGGTGGGATAGACAAGGTTGCTTCTTCATGGACCCTTTGTGGGTGGAGCCCTCCGTGGACTCGCGCAACCGTTACCCTTTGTGGGTTGAAGTCTCCATCAACGTGGATGTACGATAGCACCACCTATCGGAACCACGCCAAAAACATCTGTGTCTCCAATTGCGTTTGAATCCTCCAAACCCTTCCCTTTACTTTCTTGCAAGTTGCATGCTTTAGTTTCCGCTGCCCATATACTCTTTGCATGCTTGCTTGATTTTTGTGATGATTGCTTGACTTGTCCAAAGATAGCTAAAATCTACCAAACTCTAAAATTGGGAAAAGGTTAAGTTTTTAATTGGTCAAGTAGTCTAATCACCCCCCTATAGACATACTTCAAGGTCCTACAAGTGGTATCGGAGCTTTGGTCTCCATTTACAAAGCCTCAAGTGAAGCCCCCACATCATCAAGTGAGAAACAAACCCTCAATGAAGAATTGAGCTTAATGGTGAAGAACTTCAACAAATTCTACAAGAGTAGAAGCAAAGAAAGAAGCTCCAAGTCAAGGTCTTATCATGGCAAAAGATCTTCTAGTTGAGAGCGCAATTGCTACAATTGTGGGAGGCCTACACACTATTCCGATGAGTGTACGACACCCTACAAAAGAAGAGAAGATTCTCCAAAAAGAAGAAGCAAAAGAGAAGAATCACCACCAAGAGAGAGGAGGAGTAGAGATGATCATTATGAACGAAGACCCTCACGGAGAAGCAAGGATTCAGAAAGGAAGGACAAGTCATCAAGGAGCTACACAAAACGAAGACATCAAGCTCATGTTGGTGAATGGGTATCCGGCTCCGACTCGGACAAACACTCTGAGAGAAGCTATCACTCCGACTCCGAATATACTCAAGATGAAGGTGTTGCCGGTCTAGCACTTGTGTCAACCAACTCCTATGACATATTTGATTCACCAAATGAAGGAATTGGAAGATGCTTCATGGCCAAAGGTCCAAAGGTAACACATCCTGAGTATGTTGATTTCAATAGTGATGAATATGACTTGCTTGTGGATGATGATTTACTTGTTGACAACTCTAGTGATGAATACTATGATGAAACGTCAATTAATCATGCTAATCAAGATAAAACGAATGACAATGATAAGGAGAAAATTGAGCTTCTAACTAAAGAACTAAACACTCTTAAGTTGGCTCATGAAACTATCTTTGAAGATCATCGAGAACTTTTAAGGGATCATGAGAAGTTACGCTTTGAGAAGCTCAATCTTGAGCAAGAGCATGAGTTCTTAAAAGCTATCAATGATGATCTCCGTAAGAAAAGTTCTTCTTACATTGCCAGGTGTTTACTCCTATCTACTTACATGCCTCAAGTCAAGTCCAGTAACAAGTACAAGAAAGATACTTCCTCTAGTAGTAACAATAATAATGTCAATCTTGTTGCTTCTAGTAGTTCTCTTGATTCCACTAATGATTCTCTTAGCCAAGTTACACTTGAGCAAGAAAATAGCTTATTGAAGGGAATTATAGAGAAAGGTGTCTACAAGAGCCTTGCCGGGAGTAAGCAATTCAAGGAAATTGTACGCAAGCAAGGAAGGCACCGAAAGAATCAAGGTGTTGGTTTTGAACGAAAGTTCAATGCCAATGGAGTTGAGTGGGAAGAAGATCAATACCCCAAGACGAAGTTTGTTCCTCAACAAGTGAAGTATGATCCTACTTCCTTCAAGGGAACACAAGCTCAAGATGATCTTCCACCACAAGACCACAAGAACAAAGGCAAGGACAAGCTTCAAGAAGAGATTGATGCATTTGAAGAAGCACCTAAGGCCTCGTTCAAGTGGATTCCCAAGACTACGTCAAGTTCTACTTCATCAAGTACAACTACAACTCTAAGGATTCCCATTAAGATGATGTGGATCCCAAAGAAGAAGAACTAGAGAGTTCTTGAGGGTGACTCCGCCAACATTCTTCACTCATATCATTATGGCAAGGACAAGTGCAATCAACTTCCACATCTTGCACTAGTTCAAGGAGTCACAAACCCTCATGTTGGTAAGGCAAGGGACAAGGTAATCTAATGATTTCATGGACATCATCTTGTGTGTGCATCACTCTATTTCTATGGATATTCTTGTTTGTTCCTTGTGGGACTAACCCATGTAGGCAAGTTGAAAGTGGAACTCACTCCAACGGATTGCTCCAAATGATCTACATCAACATTGATCATCCACATCTTCAACACCTACATGAAGTCATCATCGACAAAAACCAAGGTTAGTTCATCCCTCTAAAAGGGGATCTCACATCTAGGGGGAGCTCAACTCTAAGAATTGAGTCAAAGCAACTCTAATGGTGTGAACACATCAATGCATTATGTAAAAGTGGTAACCCCACTTGAGCTTAAACGATGAGTATGACCTATGATCAAATGTTTATCATTTGACTCCTAAGTCAATATACTCATATATAGATGACCTAGTCATCTCCAATTGTTTGATAGATGCTAGAATTGGTTGTGCATGCTTTGCCACATATTTCATTTGCCATCTTATTGTGTGAGCATGTTGGTGCATATTTTACTCATTCAAGGACATCCACTTGTTGTTTTGATTATTTGGTTCTTTCTTCTTTTGGCCAAGTGGATGGACAAGAATGCCTAAGAACTTTCTCTAGCTATCTATGCTTTTCTCGTCTCAAACTCTATTCATGCTACATCATAAAATTTGATCAAGTCAGATTCGAACCACTCTGTGTGAGGAGCACTCGGAGTCCCCGATTCGTCATAGACTTAAACTTCCAAAACTTCTTTGTGATTCTCGGTCTGACCGATTCCTCTATTTCGGTCCCACCGAGATCACCAAGTCGATCTAGGTTTTCAATCTTGGTGCAACCGATTTGAACTTTTCGGTCACACCGAGTTGCTGTAACTGTTCACAGTTATGCATCTCGGTGCCACTGAGTTGTTCCACTCGGTCACACCGACAGGGTCAGGCTATATATAGTCACGGGAATTTTTTTGGAAATTCCTCCGAACCCCTTCGCCCGCGCAATAGCTCGCTCTGCCTCCAAGGTCTTCGGATCGTCTCCTCGTCGCTAGCCGCCTCTTGTCACTGGTCTCCGCCACCGTCAACGGAATTCAACCCCACCGTTGCCGCCGTAGCGAGTTCATCGCCGAGCTAGGGTATGGACTTGATCACAGTGCTATCCTCGTCCGATTCCTAGCACATTGTGTTCTTATTGATTCTTGCCACGATTGAAACACTCCTATCCAGTCAATGCAATCCGTAGATTAGATGAGATTTGAAAATTTAGGGTTAGGTTTCCGCCGAAACCATCTCGGACCCACCGAGTTGAAAAACTCGGTCCCACCGATTTGGCTTATGCCATTGCACTAGTAACTCTCGGTCTGACCGAGAATTGCTAATCGGTGCGACCGATTTTAGGACTTTGTGAAACCCTAGTAGTCTCGGTGCCACCGAACTGTTACTCGGTCCAACCGAGTTCATCAGTTTAGGTTCGAAAACTGCTTCGGTATCACCGAGTTTGAAAATCGGTTGATCCGAAATGCTTTCTGTGGAAAACTAAAACTGAATTTTTGAATCATTCTTTTGCAAAAATCTCTGCATTTTGTGATGCTCATCCACTCTATCTCATCTATAACTCTTCACAGGGTCAGCAGTCAGTGTTTGCAGCATGTCAGCCCAGAGTGACAGTCAGAACAGGTCAAAAGGGCAGATGCACATGAGTGAGGGCACTAGTCCCTCCAGCACTTCAGATGAAGGCAGTAGAAGCACTCCTAGCAACCTGCCTAAGGCTGCTACCAGGCAAAGGAAGAAGAGAACTTCAGACTCTGAAGATGAGGATTATAGAGCTGAAGAGGATGAGGCTACCTCCAAGAAAGTAGTACTCAAAAAGGAGTATGGCTCAGCACATAGTACTAAGCCAGGCATGAAGATTAAAAGGCCTGCAGGAAGACAACCAATGTCCAAAGCCAGAGTCTCAACTCAAATACCTGAGAAGCCTGATCCCAAAGAGCCAACTGCTACTGAAGGAAAGAAAAGGAAGGAAAGGGTCAAAAAGACCATGGCCAGAGTTGTTGGTCAACCTTCCATGATGGAAGAGGAAGAAGAGCTTGCTGCACCAGCACCCAAGGCACCAAAGCTTATGGGTGATGCTATTAGATCAGGGGCTGCAACATCTAAGCCCAAGGAAGCACCCAAAGCTGCCCCCAAGGCCAAGTCTGCACCAAAGAGGAATACCAGGAGTATTCCAGCTGCTGAGAAGAACAAGGCCCCAGTGCCTGAGGTTGCTGAGGAGGAAGATGAAGAAGGATAAGTTCTGAGGAAGCTCAAGCCCAAGATACCAGATCATAATGATGCCCATCCTGTGGCTGAGGACATGAACATCAGAAAAGATTCAGGGTTGAGGCTATGGAGGATGGCAGATCCATATGCCACAAGGAGAAGAACTGTTGTTGATTACAGGTTCCATACAAAGGAACAACAGGACTTCTATGAGACAATCTTGTTGGACAAGAAGCCCATAGTTTGTGATATGAGGTGGGTCGACTGGACCTACATGAAGGAAAATGAGGAGCACTATCCTAGAGTGCAAGACAGTTTTGTTGCTTATGGAGTTGCAAAATTTGTTGGGCAAAATCTCACAAACTGGAATGATGAACTTATCATGCAATTCTACTCCACAACACACTTCTATCCAGATGGGAGGATAGTTTGGATGTCTGAAGATACAAGGTACCAGTCAACTGTTGAGGAGTGGGCAAAACTGATAAATACCCCAAAGGAAAATGATGATGACATGGATGTATATGCCAAGAAGAAAATGGGACACAATACCATGGCACATATGTACAAGGAGATCCCAGACAAAGCTCTAGAGACTTTCTCTTTTGGATCAGTCCACTTTCTTCTGTCAGGGCTGCCTACAATCAATTGGATCCTAAGGCACACACTATTGCCTAAGTCTGGTGACCACAACATGATCAGAGGGCATGCGATCAACATGTTGCATTTATTTGATGTGCCACAGAAATTCAAAGTCATGAGCCTTATAGTTGAAAATATTAAGAGGACTGCAGCAGATCAAAAGAGGAGCTGTGGATATGCCCCTCAGATTCAGGAGTTGATTAACTCAAAGATGGGCACAGGCAAATATCTATTGGATAAGGAACATTTTCCACATTATCCAAACTTTGAGGACAATGAGGTTGTCATGAATGAGAATGATCCATCATCAGTTCAAGCTCAAGAGAAGAAGGAGAAGGCAAGGAAGGAGAAGGCTGCCAAGATGCCAACTCAAGAGGAGGCATCTGAGTATTTCTTGAAGAACAAGCAGGAGCAGCTTGGTTACTTGATAGCATCATCTCTGAGGATTGAGAAGGGATTGGCCACCCTCACTCAAAATCAGGAGAGCTTGGAAAGAATCATGGATCAAAAATTCTATGATCTAGATGTCAAAGTAACTAAGATTCAGTCAGTTGTGGAGCAGCTACAGGATGACATGCAGGAGAGGAAGGGCAAGACTACCACTAATGTATTTGCCAGAGTGCCTAGAGCTCAGAGGTCAGCTGCAGTGCCAGTGCCAGACACCAGAGCCACATCATCTGCACCAGCTACAGCTCCTACAACTCCAGTGCAACCAGCTCCAGCATCAACTCCAACACCCTCTACATCAACTGAAGCCTTCGTCTAAGGATCCATCTCTACACCACCACCTGAAGATCAAGCCTGAGAGACGATCTAGCACTATGCATTTTTTATGAACTTTTTGGTAACTTGTTGCCAAAGGGGAAGAAAAATGTATAGATCATAGGCTTCGAGAGAGAGTGTGTTGATTTTGTTCTCTCTTGCTTTGGTGGTTCAAACTTGTTTGCTTTTGATTGCTTGAGATACTATGCTATTCTTGTGTGACATTGATGATCATGTGTTTGATCATAAGCTACACTTATGCATGTTTGATGATATTATCTTATCTATCCTATGTGATCATTCACTTTGCTTGGTGATGAGTGCATGTATTCAATCTTTATCATTTTGAGTGCTCCACCAAGATGTATGTGACATGGAAGAGTAACCCATGAGCCTAATTCCTTGTGCATTTGCAATCCAAAGCAAATTTTAAACTATGCACAAATTTAGGGGGAGCTCTTGCTTATCACATACTTCTCAAAGCGACGATGTTTTTCAATCTTATTATCATTTGTCGAAGCTTTGATCTATATGTTGTCATCAATTACCAAAAAGGGGGAGATTGAAAGTGCAACTATCCCTAGGTGGTTTTGGTAATTCATAACAACATATAGCTCATTGAGCTAATGCTATTCCAAGACTATTATTTCAGGAAAAGCTCAATGAATGGCATGGCATGGATGATGAAAGTGGATCCCTCAAAATACTAAGGACAAAGGATTGGCTCAAACTCAAAAGCTCAAGACTCTTCATTTTATATTTTAGTGATCCAAGATCACATTGAGTCTATAGGAAAAGCCAATACTATCAAGGAGGGATGAGCTGTTGCTTAGTGAGCCTCTTGCTTCATGTGCTTAGTGATATGCTAAAAAACCCTCAGCTACTTTCTCACAATCCACAAATGACCTAAACCCAGAGCCAAAACTGGTCACACCGATTCTTCCAACCCGGCGCCACCGATTTCAAATGTCATAGCCACTGCCACAAACCCTAGGCAAATCGGTCCTACCGATAGGGATCTCGGTCTCACCGAGATGGGATTGTAATCTCTCTGTTTCCCTTCGTAACGTTTCGGTCTAAAAGAAGTGAGCGATCGGTCCCACCGAGATTGCAACGTAAACTCTCTGTTTCCCTTTAGTAACATTTCGGTCTCACCAAAAAGAGCAAATCGGTCCCACCGAGTTTACCTGACCAACTCTCTGGAAAACTTATTACCAAAATCGGCCTCACCGAGTTTGTGTAATCGGTCTTACCGAGATTACGTTATGCCCTAACCCTAACCGAATCGGTCTCACCGAGTTGCATGTCAGTCCCACCGAAAATCACTAACGGTCACTAGGTTTACTAAATCGGTCCGACCGAGTGTGTTGAATCGGTCCCACCGAGTTTGGTAAATTGTGTGTAACGGTTAGATTTTGTGTGGAGGCTATATATACCCCTCCACCTCCTCTTCATTCGTGGAGAGAGCCATCAGACTAAACCTACACTTCCAACTTACCATTTCTGAGAGAGAACCACCTACTCATGTGTTGAGACCAAGATATTCCATTCCTACCATATGAATCTTGATCTCTAGCCTTCCCCAAGTTGCTTTCCACTCAAATCCTCTTTCCACTAGATCCAAATCCTATGAGAGAGAGTTGAGTGTTGGGGAGACTATCATTTGAAGCACAAGAGCAAGGAGTTCATCATCAACGCACCATTTGTTACTTCTTGGAGAGTGGTATCTCCTAGATTGGCTAGGTGTCACTTGGGAGCCTCCGACAAGATTGTGGAGTTGAACCAAGGAGTTTGTAAGTGCAAGGAGATCGCCTACTTCGTGAAGATCTACCCTAGTAAGGCAAGTCCTTTGTGGGCGACGACCATGGTGGGATAGACAAGGTTGCTTCTTCATGGACCCTTCATGGGTGGAGCCCTCCGTGGACTCGCGCAACCGTTACCCTTCGTGGGTTGAAGTCTCCATCAACGTGGATGTACGATAGCACCACCTATCAGAACCACGCCAAAAACATCCGTGTCTCCAATTGCGTTTGAATCCTCCAAACCCTTCCCTTTACTTTCTTGCAAGTTGCATGCTTTAATTTCCGCTGCCCATATACTCTTTGCATGCTTGCTTGATTTGTGTGATGATTGCTTGACTTGTCCAAAGATAGCTAATCTCTACCAAACTCTAAAATTGGGAAAAGGTTAAGTTTTTAATTGGTCAAGTAGTCTAATCACCCCCACTCTAGACATACTTCAAGGTCCTACATATGTCTTCACTTGAGCGAGACCTCCCCAGCAACGACGCCAAATATCCTTCTTGCTACACCTTGAGCTTGCGTTGGTTTTCCTTGAAGAGGAAAGGGTGATGCAGCAATAGTAGCGTAAGTATTTCCCTCCGTTTTTGAGAACCAAGGTATCAATCCAGTAGGAGGCTCCTCAAAAGTCCCACGCACCTACACAAACAAACAAGTACTCGCAACCAACGCAATAAAGGGGTTGTCAATCCCTTCATGACCACTTGCAAAAGTGAGATGTGATAGAGATAATATGATAAGATAAATATATTTTTGGTATTTTATAATATAGATTGGAAAAGTAAAGATGCAAATAAAAGTAGATTGAAAGCTTATATGATAAAAGATAGACCCGGGGGCCATAGGTTTCACTAGTGGCTTCCCTCAAGATAGCATAAGTATTACGGTGGGTGAAAATTACTGTCGAGCAATTGATAGAAAAGCGAATAATTATGAGATTATCTAGGCATGATCATGTATATAGGCATCACGTCCGTGACAAGTAGACTGACTCCTGCCTGCATCTACTACTATTACTCCAAACATCGACCGCTATTCAGCATGCATCTAGAGTATTAAGTTGATAAAGAACATTGTAACGCATTAAGAAAGATGACATGATGTAGAGGGATAAACTCATGCAATATGATATAACCCCCATATTTTTATCCTCAATGGCAACAATACAATACGTGCCTTGCTGCCCCTGCTGTCACTGGGAAAGGACACCGCAAGATTGAACCCAAAGCTAAGCACTTCTCCCATTGCAAGAAACATCAATCTAGTAGGCCAAACCAAACTGATAATCCTAAGAGACTTGCAAAGATAAATTAATCACACATAAAAGAATTCAGAGGAGATTCAAATATTTCTCATAGATAAACTTGATCATAAACCCACAATTCATTGGATCTCGACAAACACACCGCAAAAAGAGTTACGTCGAATAGATCTCCAAGAAGATCAAGGAGAACTTTGTATTGAGATTCAAAGAGAGAGAAGAAGCCATCTAGCTAATAACCATGGACCCAAGGTCTGTGGTGAACTACTCACAACTCATCGGAGAGGCCTTGGAAATGATGTAGAGGCCCTCCATGCTCGATTCCCCCTCCGGCAGAGCACCGACAAAGGCTCCAAGATGGGATCTCGCGGATACAGAAGGTTAAGGCGGTGGAAATAGTTTTTTGTGGTCCCTTCTGATGTTTTCGGGGTACATGGGTATATGTAGGAGGAAGAAGTAGGTCGGTGGACGCTCGAGGGGCCCATGAGGGTGGGGGCGCGCCCACCTGTAGGGGGCACGCCAGGCACCCTCGTGGCCGCCTCGCTTGTTTCTTGACTTCCACTCTAAGTCCTCTGGATCACGTTTGTTTCCAAAAAGATCGCTCCCGAAGGTTTCATTCCGTTTGGACTCCGTTTGATATTCCTTTTCCTTGAAACACTGAAATAGGCAAAAAAACAACAATTCGGGCTGGGCCTCCGGTTAGTAGGTTAGTCCCAAAAATGATATATAAGTGTAAAGTAAAGCCCATAAACATCCAAAACAGTTAATATAATAGCATGGAACAATCAAAAATTATAGATACATTGGAGATGTATCAGTCCACATCTCTAGTCCATGCTATGCCCATCAATGAACTTTCTGAAATATTTAACTTGAATGGATATTAGTTCAATGAGCTATATGTTGTTATGAATTACAAAAACCACCCGGGGATTAGTTGCACTTTCACCTATGCATCCCTTTCTGATCTTGAATCAAATAGATCACTAAGTCGTCCTCCTGGAATGTCTGACTTCTAACCTGCAGCTATGATAGAAACGCGGGTCTTGTTGGTAAATCGTCAAGCGAGCCGCCGCCAGATCACGTTCTTCTTCCAAAGCATCCAAGGCATCTTGATGTGCCTTCTCATTGTCTGCTTCAATGTAAGTCACTACCCTAGGAGAGTCATGACGAATATCACTTGGAAGAACCGCCTCGGCTCCCTAAAACATGAAGAAGGGTGTCGGTGTCAAAACCGGCGGATCTCGGGTAGGGGGTCCCGAACTATGCGTCTAGGCAGATGGTAATAGGAGACAAGGGACACGATATTTTTACCCAGGTTCAGGCCCTCTCGATGGAGGTAAAACCCTACTCCTGCTTGATTAATATTGATGATATGGGTAGTACAAGAGTAGATCTACCACGAGATCAGAGAGGCTAAACCCTAGAAGCTAGCCTATGGTATGATTGTTGTATATGTCTATCGACTAGCCTGGCCCTGGTTTATATAATGCACCAGAGGCCTAGGATAACATGAGTCCTAGCCGAATACGCCGGTGGGGGAGGAGTCCTTGTCTTGATCACCAAGTCTTGTGGAATCTTCCTTGTATGCGGCAGCCGTCCGGACTGGCCCATGAGTATACGGCCATGGGGGTCCTCGGCCCAATCTAACAGATTGGGAGATGACACGTTGAGTACCCCCTAGTCCAGGACACCGTCAGTAGCCCCTGAACCGGTCTTCAAGTTAGGGCCGCTCCTCGATTCTTCCGAACTGTTCTTCATCTTTGGTTGCCGGTCTTGAAAACTGGTTCAACAAATCTTCACATCTTCTATCTTGAGGATCGCCGAAATGCATTCGACGAGTTTACACGTCGGGTATCCGAGGAGCCCCTTTGAATTTCCGGCCTTTATCAATGCCTTTTTGTTTTTATGCCACACCTCGGGTTTGAAGTTGTTCCCGTGAGGCAGTGTCCTCTTGCGTCCGAGCTCTAACGCCGGACTGCATTCAAGGTATCTTTTTGCGCCGAGCACCAATGTCGGACTGCTTTCAAACTCCAACACCGAAATGTATCCGAGCTCCAACGCCGGACTGTGTCCAAGCTCCAACGCCGAACTATATCCAAGATGTCATAGATCATCTTGGTCCAAAAAAGTTGAAGGAGTTTAGCCGAGCTTAATGCCGGAAATGCCCTCTAAGGAGCCAGCCACTTGCATCCGAGCTATATGCCGAACTGCTTCTGAGGTGGTTCAGCACCTCGGTCATGGGCTGATTTTTGGTCAATATTTTTTATTGATGCAATTTATTCTCTGGCAAGATATATAGCCAGTAGCCCTCAAGGTGTGTATCGGTCTAAAACCCGAGATGCACCTGAAGGATGACATAAGACCGCTGATCCCAGTAGCCGCTGAGACTCAGGTTGATTTGCAAAATCAGCCTGAGGATCAAGTCCTAGCTCGACAGAATACTTCGGGACACAAAAAGCAGCGTGCTCAGTCCTCGAGACTCGGGTTGGGTGCGGCCTACCAACCTGAGGATCAAAATCTCCTCGGAGACTATATTACACTTAAAATTTTCTGCATTGGACAGGCAATGCAGTAGCCCCCGAGACACTGGTCGGGTGGCAACACCAGATCAGGGGATCGATGTGCCCCTTTAATATTTGTAAATAATAAGCCCGAAGCCCAGTAGCCCCCGAGCCTTAATGCGGGCACGGGTGGCCGAATTAAGGATTGATATCCATAGTAAAATCACAAATTATGTGTAATGACTCTATGTATCCAAGTACTTTACGTCATTAATGCTCGGATCTACATTTTACAAAACTTTGTTGACCGACCATCGGCTTCCACCTCCTCGGCCAATAGCCGAGGAGTGTTTGTCCTACTGTATAAAGCCTTTATGAGGGCAAAGATGTACAACAAACAAGGCAATCTGGCCATACGGTTTTATAAACAAAGGTACGCAGAGAGATATGTTATATTACTGTTTAACAGAAGAAATGTCTTCCAAAGAAAATAGTCCCGCTATCAGTTCCTTTCTTTGGGTTGTTATGCTAAGCATGATCATGAAACCTCAGCTCCAATGTAAGAGCAAAATATCTAGGATTTAGTTTGGGAGGCCAGTTAATAGCCCCCGGTAGTGTTCGGCGACAGTCGAGGTCAAGCCGTAAACACTTCGGCCATTGTTATGAATGGCCCGTTGTTTAACACCGTCATCGGATCGCTGACCAGTTTACGCTTATTGTGGTAGTCAGTTTTTGGCTTTCTCCACTGAGGTGCTTAACCATGTGAGCTAGAAGCACAATCGCAGTGGTTCTCCCTTTGCATACCTAGCCGAACAAAGCGGAATGTAGGAGGCAAGCGCAGGAGCCGGGCAACCCAACTATTGACCGAAGACACAATTCAAAACCGATGCATATATAGCAATATCCGAGAATGTTTTTGCCGAATCTCTAAAGGTGTCCGGCGTTGCACTGCAAGACTTGTGCTGAAAACACACAAATAGTTTAAAAGTGCCAAAAGCTTGGAAAACCAAAAAACGTCAGTAAAAACATGACGTCCGAACAAGATCAAGTGTTCGGTGCCAATCTGAAAATTGGACTTTAGAAAGAAAAAAAAGCTGCTTCTGCCGTGCTTTAACATGACACATCCTATCTCAAGACTTCAAGCGGGCCAGCCTACGGTTTCAGTCTCCCATCCCAAAGGCGGAGTACTTCTCATTAGGCCAGTTCAGCAAACTAAACTCTAGCGGTTTTGAGAGAGAAATTAGGCTCCCCGGCTAGTGACCGCACACTCGTGTCAAAAAAAGGAGTGATAAATAATAATAAAAACTTTGCAATGACTAAGAAGAAAAACACTTATTATAAAACGGCTCAAATAAACATAAGAGCCCCCAAGTGACTTGGGTAAAAGAATGACTGTATGTACCGAAGTACTTATATCATATCTATGTTCACCCGAACTTTATACGCGTCTTAACCGACCGTCGGCTTCTCCCTCTTCGGCAAGGGCCGAAAAGTGTTATGTACTCCACCTGTCGAGAATATCGACGGTGTTTCCGATAACCAGGCAATCAGGCCATAAGGCTGTAACAGACAAAGCGCGCTCAAGGAACTTATGCTATATTACGAACAAAGTGTAAGAAGCATCTTCGAAGAAAATAGTACCCCCACCGATACCTTTCTTCGATGCTCATTATTACTATGAGACTTGTGCAATAGATTTTTTGTACTCATGAGTTCCGCTGTGTGCCGACCATGATTGAAAAGAATAAGAGCGCTAGCTTTCGGCTTCACCCAGTCTGAGGTCAGAGCTCGGAGGACCCGGTCATGACAATCGCAGAGGTGCTCCCTTTACTCCCTAGCCGAACAGTCGGGAACGTAGGGGTAAGCACAGGAGCCAGGCAACCTAGCTTGCAAATCGCTTAAGTCAATATGGTGCATATTGTGGCGTAATACACGAACAAGGAACGAAGCCGTACAAGTATAATCATATGCAAGAGGAAAAAACTTCATGAAGGAAGCCCCCAAGTAAACGGGGTATTTGAATTTGCGCGTCACAAACAAATTTTGGACAAGTAAAATTTTTACAAGCAACTTTTTTCCAAAAAAGTATAATGCTTGGTCGAGTCGAACACAAGTTAAAAATTTAAAACTTTGAGCATGAAGGCAACTTAGCTGGTTAATGTGTTTCAGTATTGACGACGTGGTCCGAGCTTGATGCGGGACAAGGTTCCATCCCCCAAGCCGGTCCCGAGGTGGCGGAGCAAAGAGCTCGGCACTCCGAAGTGGTGACATGACACGGTCAATGTAGGAAGGCAGGGTGATGCCGAAGTCCCCGGCATGGGGTAATGAAGTGTTGACGAAGCCCCCCGTCCAGCCGAGGTGACGCCAAAGGATATAGTCCGGCTGGATCATTTTCCTGTGCACAAAAGATAGTGCAAACCGGAGATAATAGTAATAAAAAAATCGTTGCATAATAATTTATGCAAAGTGAGTAATAAAAGAAATATGGCCTGGCACCGAAGTCAATGTCGATGCAGGGCGGCGGCGTGATGCGGTAAAGGCATGGCAAGGCCTAAATTCATAGGTCTGTTTGAGTTCCGGATGCGGCGTTCGCCGGACTATGTACAGAAACTCACCGAACCACCATGCGATCGTCGTTAATGCGGCCACCATTTGATAGACCTGCGTACATATGATGGACAAACCAGAGTAATAATTTGTTGGAAAAAATGAACCCAAACAAGCAAAAAATACTAGGATTAATAGCACCTGTTTATTTGTTGTAGCAATCTGAAGAAAGGTGATTCCCAAAATTGGGACTCGATCCGCACACCCATTGCCTGACGGGCGATAAAGCGACGGCATGACGATGCTGACAAGGGTTGGCTCGCCGAGGCAAAGCCCTCGCTCCAGCTAACGTGATGAAGCTAGTCAGCTAGTGACGCCAAAGTCTCCGGAGTAGGTTGATGAAGGGATGATGAAGCCCCCGGTCTAGCTAACGTGATGAAGCTTCGGTGTCAGCTGATGAGTCGAAGTAGGTCGGCGTGATGGACACCAGCTTAAAAAAGAAACAGTGCGGCCCTGCCGATGCAGGTCGTGACGTGGTCGATGCCGGCTTGATGAAGTGACTGTGCGGTGATGCAGGTGTGCCCGCTCCGTGTAATCTGTGGGGCGGCAATGTTGGTGATAATTTATCCTTCACGATGTTGGACTCTTGTTCGGCTTGCCGAGATGATGATCCGAAGAAGTTGAGCGCGGCTCAACAAAGCGACGACGTGTCTAGCACAGGTCGGCAGCCGTGGAGCAATATTGTCGGACTGGTTTGACACCAGCATGATGTTGAAGATCATGTTCAAAAGATTGTAAAGTCAGTGGGATGTGTTCGGAAACAAAACACAATACCCCATACAAAACTTCCTTCAAAAAGGATGTCTGAAATCCCGTTCATAAAAAAAGACGAACTCGGGTCAGATTCGTTTTCGTGCAGAAAACAGATCCGAAAAGTGATGCACTAATCGGAAGGTTCCCGGAGTTTGGACGGTTGGATCGAGATGAAATTTGGAGGGCTGGTAGATATAGGAATTCCGCAGTCGATCAACGGTTGGATCTTCCAAAGGACGTCCGAGCTAGAAGCTAGACACCACGCCCTAAACTCGTCCAGATTCTCGTCCAGATTTGACAGGGCTCCGGTATATCGTGGATTGCCAGAGATTCCTCCATCAGAACTTGACGAAATTTTCCATGGTTGTTGTAGACTCAATTCCGCACTATTCCCTGAAGCAATCGTTGAGCCGACGCTCGAGGAGGCGGTGACGGCAGATACAAGTTCGTTGTCTAGAGAAACAGCACGGTCGCCCAAGGGCAATGTTGACGTTGAGCCCCCGGGCTCCTTGGATGATTCCTCCATGATCTTGATAGAGATCGGAGTTGATGTTGATGAAGTCCCTCATCCGAACATGATGATCGGAGGTAGGGTGCGGTCCTTGGTCGAACCAAGGGGACCAGTCAAGCTGGTGACGAAGATGCCGAAGTCGCAGTTGATCTGCAGGCGAGCCATCGACCTTTTGCCGAACACACAGCGGAACTCTCAATGAAAGCACCAACGTCGGTGTCAAAACCGACGGATCTCGGGTAGGGGGTCCCGAATTATGCGTTTAGGCAGATGGTAACAAGAGATAAGGGACACGATGTTTTTACCCAGGTTCGGGCCCTCTCGATGAAGGTAAAACCCTACTCCTGCTTGATTAATATTGATGATATGGGTAGTACAAGAGTAGATCTACCACGAGATCAGAGAGGCTAAACCCTAGAAGCTAGCCTATGGTATGATTGTTGTATATGTCTATTGACTAGCCTGGCCCTAGTTTATATAATGCACCAGAGGCCTAGGATAACATGAGTCCTAGCCGAATACGCCGGTGGGGGAGGAGTCCTTGTCTTGATCACCAAGTCTTGTGGAATCTTCCTTGTATGCGGCAGCTGTCCGGACTGGCCCATGAGTATACGGCCATGGGGTTCCTCGACCCAATTTAACAGATCGGGAGATGACACGTTGAGTACCCCCTAGTCCAGGACACCGTCAAAGGGCGTGTAGCCTGTTGACCTGTTGGGGATAGTCCTGGTGCTCCAAAGAACTGTAGGAATCTCTTCAACCCAACAACCCGGAGTTCGCTCTAGAGGCACCATGAGCCGGGGCTTGATCCCCTTAAATTTCTCCTGGTTAGCATGCTCGACTTACCATTAGACTGTGGGTGAGCTACTGATGACACATCAAGTCGGATATGCTCTCTCTGATAGAATTATTTCATAGCACCCTTGGATAAATTTGTCCCATTATCCGTGATGATACTATGAGGATAACCAAAGTGGAAGATCAGCTTTTTGATGAACTGAACCGCAGTCGCCGCCTCACAATTGCTAATAGACTCAGCTTCCACCCACTCGGTAAATTTATCAACTGCAACAAGCAAGTGAGTTTTCTTGTCCTTAGATGAAAGGGACCAACCATATCAAGCCCCCAGACTACAAATGACCACGTTATTGGGATGATCCTCAGCTCCTGAGCTGGCACATGAGCCTGCCTTCCAAATTTCTAACAACCGTCACACTTGCGCACTGGGTCCTCAGCATCTGCATGAGCCGTCAACGAGAAGAATCCATGTCTGGAAGCTTTAGCCACTAGAGACCTTGAGCCGGCGTGATGACCACGGTCCCCAGCATGTATCTCATGAAGAATATCATGCCCTTCATTAGGGGAAACACAACGCTGGAACATGCCTGTGACGCTGCACATGTGTAACTCGCCATTGACGATTGTCATGGACTTAGAACGCGTGATGATATGTCGTGCCAAGAACTCATCTTCTGGTAACTCGCTTTGGTTAAGTACGCCAAGTAAGCCAGTCAAATCTGGAATAGCACATAGAGCCGCCACCAGCTGCCCCTCTGGGTCAGGGATAGCAATATCCTCCTTTGAAGGTAATTTGACAGAAGGATTGTGTAACACGTCAAGGAACACATTGGGGGGGGGGGACCGACTTACGTTGTTGTGACGCCCCCGATTCAATCGTACACTAATCATGCACGCAAATGTGTACGATCAAGATCAGGGACTCACGGGAAGATATCACAACACAACTCTACAAATAAAATAAGTCATACAAGCATCATAATACAAGCCAGGGGCCTCGAGGGCTCGAATACAAGTGCTCGATCATAGACGAGTCAGCGGAAGCAACAATATCTGAGTACAGACATAAGTTTAACAAGTTTGCCTTAAGAAGGCTAGCACAAACTGGGATACAGATCGAAAGAGGCGCAGGCCTCCTGCCTGGGATCCTCCTAACTACTCTTGGTCGTCGTCAACGGGCTGCACGTAGTAGTAGGCACCTCCAGTGTAGTAGTCGTCGTCGACGGTGGCGTCTGGCTCCAGGGCTCCAGCATCTGGTTGCGACAACCAGGAAGGAAGGAAAGGGGAAAAGGGGGGAGAAAGCAACCGTGAGTACTCATCCAAAGTACTCGCAAGCAAGGAGCTACACTACATATGCATGGGTATATGTGTAAAGAGGCCATATCAGTGGACTGAACTGCAGAATGCCAGAATAAGAGGGGGATAGCTAATCCTGTCGAAGACTACGCTTCTGGCAGCCTCCGTCTTGCAGCATGTAGAAGAGAGTAGATTGAAGTCCTCCAAGTAGCATCTCCAAGTAGCATATCCAGGTAGCATCTCCAAGCGCATCTCCAGTAGCATCGCAGTAGCATAATCCTACCCGGCGATCCCCTCCTCATATCCCTGAGGTAGAGCGACCACCGGTTGTATCTGGCACTTGGAAGGGTGTGTTTTATTAAGTATCCGGTTCTAGTTGTCATAAGGTCAAGGTACAACTCCAAGTCGTCCTGTTACCGAAGATCACGGCTATTCGAATAGATTAACTTCCCTGCAGGGGTGCACCAACTTACCCAACACGCTTGATCCCATTTGGCCGGACACACTTTCCTGGGTCATGCCCGGCCGCGGAAGATCAACACGTCGCAACCCCACCTAGGCACAACAGAGAGGCCAGCACGCCGGTCTAAACCTAAGCGCACAGGTGTCTGGGCCCATCGCCCATAGCACACCTGCACGTTGCGTACGCGGCCGAAAGCAGACATAGCCTAGTGGCGTTCCAGTCCAATTCGGCGCGCGCCGCTCCGTCGCTGATGTCTGAAGTGCTTCGGCTGATACCACGACGTCGGGATACCCATAACTACTCCCGCGTAGATGGTTAGTGCGTATAGGCTTGTAGCCGACTCAGATCAAATACCAAGATCTCGTTAAGCGTGTTAAGTATCCGCGAACGCCGAACAGGGCCAGGCCCACCTGTCTCCTAGGTGGTCTCAACCTGCCCTGTCGCTCCGCCACAAGTAACAGTCGGGGGCCGTCGGGAACCCAGGCCCACCTCTACCGGGGTGGAGCCACCTGTCCTTTCAGCCCCCAACTCCGAACAGTATCATAGGTAATGTAACAGTGTAAAATATATAGTATATGCCCGTGATCACCTCCCGAAGTGATCACAGCCCAGTAGTATAGCATGGCAGACGGACAAGAGTGTAGGGCCACTGATGGAACACTAGCATCCTATACTAAGCATTTAGGATTGCGGGTAAGGTATCAATGACTGTAGCAGCAATGACAGGCTATGCATCAGAATAGGATTAACGGAAAGCAGCAACATGCTACACTACTCTAATGCAAGCAGTATAGAGAAGAGTAGGCGATATCTGGTGATCAAAGGGGGGGGGCTTGCCTGGTTGCTCTGGCAAGAGAGAGGGGTCGTCAACTCCGTAGTCGAACTGGTCAGCAGCAGCGTCGGTCTCGTAGTCTACCGGAGAGAAGAGGGGGAAGAAATAATGAATACAGAGCAAACAAAGCATCACAAAATATAACAAGGCAATACGCGGTGTTCGGTGTGCCCTAACGCGGTGGTAGGTGATACCGGTGAAGGGGGGAAACATCCGGGAAAGTATCCCCGGCGTTTCGCGTTTTTGGACAGATGAACCGGAGGGGGAAAGTTGCGTGTTTGGTATGTTAGAGGTGTGTGGTGGACGAACGGACTGCGTATCCGGAATCGTCTCGTCGTTCTGAGCAACTTTCATGTTGAAAATATTTTAATCCGAGTTACGGATTAAAAGATATGATTTTCTAAAGATTATATTAATTTCTGGAATTTAATTAATTAATTATTTAATCCGAAAATGAATTTATGACGTCAGCATGATGTCATGCTGACGTCAGCAGTCAACAGGGTTGACTTGGTCAACCTGACAGGTGGGTCCCGTTCGTCATTGACTGTTTAGTCTAATTATTGTTTAGCTAATCTAATTACTGTTTAATTAAACTAATTAGTTAATTAGGTTAATCTAATTATGATTAATTAACTTAATTAATTCCTTAATTAATTAATTAATTTAATTATTATTATCTATTTATTTATTTTTATTATTACTATTATTATTTTTAACGTCCTGGGGGCTAGGCCCCACATGTCATTGGGCCAGGGGCTAACGGGCGCGCGGGCGACGGGTTTCGGTCACGGCGTCAATGGGCGAACCCGGGCGGCGCCGTCGGCGCGACGAGCGGCACCGGACGAGGACGAGCGAGGCACGGGGGTCGCTGGATGGGGACGCCGGTAGAAGGGCAGCAGCGGGCGCGGGCGCTTGACTGGGGCGGACCCGAGCGCGCGAGGGGGGCGTGGCGGTGCGGCAGTAGCAGCCGTGGCAGGGGCGGCGTCATGCGGGTGGACGGGGAGCTCCAGGCGAGGAGGACCCGCGGGCAACCAGCGTCGAGGAGCAGGGGGCGTGGCCACAAGCGGCGCGTGTAGAGCAGAGGCATGGGATGCAGGGAGCTACAGCGGGGGCCATCGTGGCCGCAGGCGAGCGCGGGGGCGCGCAGGTGCGGGACAGCAGGCATGGCGACGACGTTCTTGGGCGCGGGCGAAGTGGTAGCCGGGCGCGGTGACCGCGGGAATAGAAGGGAATAGGGGGCAGCTCACGGTGTGGTGTAGGGGTTCCGGCAACGGGGGTTGAGGAGGAAGTCGGAGACGAGGCGGCGAAGAGGAGGCAGTCCGGCGAGGAAGGGCTTGACGAATCCGGCGAGGGCGGCGCCGTGCGCGGTCGTCGGGGCTGAGGACGGGGACGACGAGGTCCAGCGGCTGCGGTGAGAGGCGGCCCCGGCGTGGCCACGGGCAACAACGGCGGCCGGGGGGGTGTCGCCGTTGTCGAACGCAGGGCGCGACGGGCCCCGATTCAGATCGGATCGGGGGAGGGGTGGGGAGTGGCGACGTGGGGGAGGGAGTGGTGCGTGGGCTAGGGTTTCCAGGGGGAAGTGGATAAGAGGGAGTGGGGGGAAGTGGCCGGCTGGGCCTGGTGGTGGCCCAGTTGGGCCTGTGGTCAGCTGGGCCAAAGCCCGGGGGGGTTCTCTTCTATTACTTTTTTTTTGTTTTGTTTTTTTGTTTTATTTCCTTTCTTTTATTTATTTCCTTTTCTATTTTAATTCAACTTAGGGCATTTAAGTATTTTATAAATTTGTGTTTTCTCTACTATAATTACCTATGCCAATTTTGGCACAGACCGAACATTTTTGTTTTGATGTTTGAAAACTTTTGATGTTTGACAATATTTAAATTTTTAATTTGAAAAGTTTCGAACCGACGCGAGATTAACAACAGTAAACGAGGTGACGTGGCATCACTAGCAGAGGATCACTGTAGCTTAATTTCCCGGGCGTCACAGTTGTGACCCAAGCCGAGACAGTGCATCAGCCGCCTTGTTTTTTGTGCCGGTCTATGTGATCGACTTGGTACCCTTTAAAGTGACCAGCAATATTATCCACTGCCTGACGATAAGCCCCCATAAGCGGATCTTTAGAATCCCACTTTCTTGAAACTTGTTGTGACACCAAGTCTGAGTCGCCCAGACACCTGACCTGGCTCAAGTTCATTTCCTTGGCCATTCGGAGTCCATGGAGCAAAGCCTCATACTCAGCTGCATTGTTAGTACAAGTGAACATGAGCCTTAAGACATAAAAAACTTATCACCTCGTGGGGATTCCAAAATAACTCCAGCCCCCGAGCCTTCCAGCTGTCTGGACCCATCAAAGTGTATAGTCCAATATGTGTTATCCAACTTCTCCTGAGGTGCTTGTAGCTCCATCCAATCGTTGATGAAGTCCACCAGAGCCTGTGATTTGATGGTCGTTCGAGGAACATACTTAAGATGATGTGGCCCAAGCTCTATCGCCCATTTAGCAACTTGGCCGGTAGCCTCTCTGTTTGTATGATATCTCCCAAAGGGGCTGAATTGACCACTGTGATTGGGTGTGCAAGGACATAGTGCTTCAACTTGCGACTCACTATAAACACTCCAAATACAAGATTATGCCAATGTGGATATCTCTGTTTATATTTTGTTAAGATTTCACTGACATAATAAACTGGCCACTGTACTGGGTATTCTTTCCCTGGCTCCTTATGCTCCACAACAACTGCCACAATAACGGCTTTATTATTAGCTGCCACGTACAGGAGCATAGACTCTTTGTTAATCGGAGCAGCCAAGATGGGCGGCTCAGCTAACTGCTTTTTAAGTGCTTCAAATGCCTTGTTAGCAACATCACTCCAGACAAAATGACCTGTTGATAACCCACAAGTATAGGGGATCGCAACAGTTTTCGAGGGTAGAGTATTCAACCCAAATTTATTGATTCGACACAAGAGGAGCCAAAGAATGTTCTCAAGTATTAGCAGTTGAGTTGTCAATTCAACCACACCTGGATAACTTAGTATCTGCAGCAAATAGTAGCAAAGTAGTATGGAAGTAATGGTAACGGTAGCAAAAGTAACGATAGCAGTTTTGTAGCAATTGTAACAGTAGCAACGGTAAAGTAAATAAGCAAAGCACAATATGTGAAAAGCACGTAGGCATTGGATCAGTGATGGATAATTATGTTGGATGCGATTCCTCATGTAATAGTTATAACACAGGGTGACACAGAACTAACTCCAGTTCATCAATGTAATGTAGGCATGTATTCCGAATATAGTCATACGTGCTTATGGAAAATAACTTGCATGACATCTTTTGTCCTACCCTCCCGTGGCAGCGGGGTCCTAGTGGAAACTAAGGGATATTAAGGCCTCCTTTTAATAGAGTACCGGACCAAAGCATTAACACATAGTGAATACATGAACTCCTCAAACTACGGTCATCACCGAGAAGTATCCCGATTATTGTCACTTCGGGGTTGTCGGATCATAACACATAGTAGGTGACTATAGACTTGCAAGATAGGATCAAGAACTCACATATATTCATAAAAACATAATAGGTTCAGATCTGAAATCATGGCACTCGGTCCCTAGTGACAAGCATTAAGCATAGCAAAGTCATAGCAACATCAATCTCAGAACATAGTGGATACCAGGGATCAAACCCTAACAAAACTAACTTCATTACATGGTAAATCTCATCCAACCCATCACCGTCCAGCAAGCCTATGATGGAATTACTCACACGCGGCGGTGAGCATCATGAAATTGGTGATGGAGGATGGTTGATGATGACGACGACGACGAATCCCCCTCTTCGGAGCCCCGAGCGGACTCCAGATCAACCCTCCCAAGAGAGATTAGGGCTTGGCGGCGGCTCCGTATTGTAAAACGCGATGAAACTTTCTCCCTGATTTTTTTCTCCGCGAAAGCAAATATATGGAGTTGGAGTTGAGGTCGGTGGACGTCCAGGGGGCCCACGAGGCAGGGGACGCCCCCCCACCCTCGTGGACAGGGTGTGGCCCCCCTGACGCTAATTCTTTTGCCAGTATTTTTTATTAATTCTGAAAAGTTGCTCCGTTGATTTTCAGGTCATTCCGAGAACTTTTATTTCTGCACAAAAATAACACCATGGCAGTTCTGCTGAAAACAGCGTTAGTTCGGGTTAGTTCCATTCAAATCATGCAAGTTAGAGTCCAAAACAAGGGCAAAAGTGTTTGGAAAAGTAGATACGACAGAGATGTATCAACTCCCCCAAGCTTAAACCTTTGCTTGTCCTCAAGCAATTCAGTTGACAAACGGAAAGTGATAAAGAAAAACTTTCACAAACTCTATTTGCTCTTGTTGTTATAAATATGTAAAGCCAGCATTCAAGTTTTCATCAAAGATTATGAACTAACCATATTAACAATAACACTCAGGTCTCATGTTTACTCATATCAATGGCATAATCAACTAGCGAGCAATAATAATAAATCTCGGATGAAAACACTTTCGCAAAACAATCATAATATGATATAACAAGATGGTATCTCGCTAGCCCTTTCTGAGACCGCAAAACATAAATGCAGAGCAACTTTAAATATCAAGGACTGACTAAACATTGTAATTCATGGTAAAAGAGATCCAGTCAAGTCATACCCAATATAAACAAATAGTAAGGCATGCAAATGACAGTGGTGCTCTCCAGTGGGTGCTTTTTAATAAGAGGGTGATGACTCAACATACAAGTAAATAGATAGGCCCTTCGCAGAGGGAAGCAGGGATTTGTAGAGGTGCCAGAGCTCGATTTTGAAATAGAGATGAATAACTGATACGTCCATTTTGCATCATGCTTTTATATCAATATTTATTGCATTATGGGCTGTTATTGCACATTATATCTCAATACTTATGGCTATTCTCTCTTATTTTACAAGGTTTACCATGAAGAGGGGGGGATGCCGGCAGTTGGAATTCCGTCTGGAAAAGGAGCAAACGTTGGAAACCTATTCTGCACAGCTCCAAAAGTCCTGAGACTCCATGAAACAACTTTTTGGATTTAATAAGAATTTATGAGCGAAAGAAATAGGCCAGGGGGCCCACACCCTATCCAGGAAACAGGGGGGCGCCCCCCCTATAGGGCGCGCCCCCCTATCTCCTGGGCCCCCTGGTGGGCCTCCGGCGTCCATCTTCTGCTATATCATCACTTTTACCCTGGAAAAAATAGTGGGCAAGCTTACGGGACGAAACTCCGCCCCCACGAGGCGGAACCTTGGCGGAATCAATCTAGGGCTCTGGCGGAGCTGTTCTGCCGGGGACACTTCCCTCCGGGAGGGGGAAATCATCACCCACATCATCACCAACGATCCTCTCATCGGGAGGGGGTCAATCTCCATCAACATCTTCACCAGCACCATCTCCTTTCAAAACCCAAGTTCATCTCTTGTATCCAATCTTGTATCAAAACCACAAATTGGTACCTGTGGGTTGTTAGTAGTGCTGATTACTCCTTGTAGTTGATGCTAATTGGTTTACTTGGTGGAAGATCATATGTTCAGATCCTTTATGCATATTATTACTCCTCTGATTATGAACATGAATATGCTTTGTGAGTAGTTACGTTTGTTCCTGAGGACATGGGTGAAGTCTTGCTATTAGTAGTCATGTGAATTTGGTATTCGTTCGATATTTTGATGAGATGTATGTTGTCTTTTCCTCTAGTGGTGTTATGTGAATGTAGACTACATGACGCTTCACCATTATTTGGGCCTAGAGGAAGGCATGGGGAAGTAATAAGTAGATGATGGGTTGCTAGAGTGACAGAAGCTTAAACCCTAGTTTATGCGTTGCTTCGTTAGGGGCTGATATGGATCCATATGTTTAATGTTGTGGTTAGGTTTACCTTCATACTTCTTTTATAGTTGCGGATGCTTGCAATAGGGGTTAATCATAAGTGGTATGCTTGTCCAAGTTAGGGCAGTACCCAAGTACCGGTCCACCCACATATCAAATTATCAAATTACCGAACGCGAATCATATGAGCGTGATGAAAACTAGCTTGACGATAATTCCCAATGTGCCCTCGGGAGCTCCTTTCTCATTATTAGAAATTGTCCAGGCTTATCCTTTGCTACATAAAGGATTGGGCCACCTTTCTGCACTTTACTTACTTTATTTACTTGTTACTCGTTACTATTTATCTTTTCACAAAACTATCTATTACCTACAATTTCAGTGCTTGCAGAGAAAACCTTACTGAAAACCGCTTATCATTTCCTTCTGCTCCTTGTTGGGTTCGACACTCTTACTTATCGAAAGGACTACGATAGATCCCGTACACTTGTAGGTCATCAAGACTCTTTTCTGGCGCTGTTGCCGGGGAGTGTACCGCTTTTGGTGAGTGGAACTTGGTAAGGAAACATTTATATAGTGTGCTGAAATTTTCTGTTACTTGTCACTATGGAAACTAATCCTTTGAGGGGCTTGTTTGGGGTATCTTCATCCCAATCGGAAGAGCAAAGAGTTGCTCCTCAACCTACTGAACTTTATGAAAATATTCCCTTTGAGATTCCTTCGGGTATGATAGAAAAACTGCTAGCTAATCCATTTGCAGGAGACGGAACATTGCATCCGATTTACACCTTATCTTTGTGGATGAAGTTTGTGGATTATTTAAGCTTGCAGGTATTCCCGATGATGTTGTCAAAAGGAAGGTCTTCCCTTTATCTTTGAAGGGAGATGCAATGACATGGTATAGGCTATGTGATGATACGAGATCTTGGAATTATAAGCGATTGAAGTTGGAATTTCACTAGAAGTTCTATCCTATGCATCTTGTTCATCGTGATCGTAATTACATATATAATTTCTGGCCTCGCGAAGGAGCACTCAAGCTTGGGGGAGGCTTAAATCAATGTTATATTCATGCCCCAATCATGAGCTCTCTCGGGAAATGATTATTCAGAATTTTTATGCTCGGCTTTCTCTTGATAACCGCAACCTGCTCGATACTTCCTCTGCTGGTTCTTATATGCTGAAGACTATTGATTTCAAATGGGACTTATTGGAAAGAATTAAATGCAACTCTGAAGATTGGGGCTCTGACGATGGTAAGGAGCCAGGTATGACACCTAAGTTCGATTGTGTTAAATCTTTTATGGATAACGATGTTTTTCGTGGATTTAGCGCTAAGTATGGACTTGACTCTGAGATAGTAGCTACCTTTTGTGAATCTTTTGCTACTCACGTGGATCTCCCTAAAGAGAAGTCGTTTAAATATAATCCTCCTGTTGAAGTGAAAGTAGTTGCACCCATTACAGTCGAAGAAAAGACTATTACTTATAGTGATCCTATTGTTCCACCTGCTTATGTTGAAAAACCTCCTTTTCTTGTTAGGATAAAAGATCATGCTAAAGCTTCGACTGTTGTTCGTAAGAGTAATACTAGGACTTATACACCTCCTGAGCAAATTAATGTTGAACCTGGTATTGCTATTATTAAAGATCTCTTGGATGAGGACTTAGATGGGCATGTTATTTCTTTCTTGGGTGAGACTGCTAATATTGCTAGACCTGATACTAAGACACGTAGACCTGTTGTAGGCATGCCTGTTATTTCTGTTAAAATAGGAGATCATTGTTATCATGGCTTATGTGATATGGGTGCTAGTGCTAGTGCGATACCTGATGATCTTTATAAAGAAATTATGCACGACATTGCACCCGTTGAATTAGAAGACATTGATGTTACTATTAAGCTTGCTAATAGGGATACCATTAAACCTATTGGGATTGTTAGAGATGTTGAAGTTTTGTGTGGGGAGGTTAAATATCCTGATGATTTTCTTGTACTTGGTTCCCCACAAGATGATTTTTGTCTCATTATTTTTGGTAGACCTTTCTTGAATACTGATAGTGCTAAGATTAATTGTGAAAGGAATATTGTCACTGTTGGCATAGATGGTATGTCTCATGAGTTTAATTTTGCGAAGTTTAGTAGACAACCTCGTGAAAGGGAGCCACCTAGTAAGGATGAAATTATTGGTCTTGCTTCCATTGTTGTTCCTCCAACTGATCCGTCAGAACAATATTTTCTAGACCATGAAAATGATATGTTTATGAAGGAAAGGGAAGAAATAGATGAAATGTTCCTTAAACGGGAACCTATTGAAAGGATCGATATAGTTGACTAGAGGGGGGTGAATAGGCAACTAACAATTTTGAAGCTTTTCTTTACCAATTTAAACTTTGCAACAAAATAGGTTGTCTAGATATGCAACTATGTGAGCAACCTATATGATGCAATAACAACTAGCACATAAGCAAGCAAGGGATACAATCACAAGTAGGCTTGCAAAAGTAAAGGCACGAAATAACCAAGAGTGGAGCCGGTGGAGACGAGGATGTGTTACCGAAGTTCCTTCCTTTTAAAGGGAAGTACGTCTCCGTTAGAGCGGTGTGGAGGCACAATGCTCTCCAAGAAGCCACTAGGGCCACCGTATTCTCCTCATGCCCTCACACAATGCGAGATGCCGTGAATCCACTATTGGTTCCCTTGAAGGTGGCAACCGAACCTTTACAAACAAGGTTGGGGCAATCTCCACAACTTAATTGGAGGCTCCCAATGACACCACGAAGCTTCACCACAATGGACTATGGCTCCGAGGTGACCTTAACCGTCTAGGGTGCTCAAACACCCAAGAGTAACAAGATCCGCTAGGGATTAGTGAGGGGAATCAAATTTCTCTTGGTGGAAGTGTAGATCAGGGCCTTCTCAACCAATCCCGAGCAAATCAACAAGTTTGATTGGCTAGGCGGGCGAAAATGGAGCTCAGAGCAACAATGGAGCTTTTGGGGGAAGAGGTAGGTCAACTTTGGGGAGGAAGACACCTTTATATAGTGGGGGAAACAATCCAACCGTTACCCCCCCAAACAGCCATGCGCAGAGCAGTACTACCGCTTGGGCAGGACCGTACTACCACTGACAAGCGGTACTGCCACTCCCTCCCAGCAGTACTGCCGTGCTGACGAGGGATGCAGGGTCCTGGCCCCAGAGCTGTACTACCGCGGAAGTATTGGCGGTACAACCGCTTGGAGCGGTACTACCGCCACTAGTGCCGCTACTAGTACCATAAAACCCGACACGAAGAACATTGGTCTCGAGTCGAGGCGGTAGTAGCCCGGAACCACTGCGGTACTACGGCCGAAGACCCCAAGTGGTACTACCGCTTGGGGAGCGGTACTACCGCTTGACGTGCTTCGGCGGTACTACCGCTGTGGACCGCGGTACTTCCGTTGGGACAGGACAGGGCATGCAAAGATAGGAAAGGTAGCTCCAACGAAGCGGAAAGGAACATCGGGTGTGATAAGGATGTGTACGTGTTGATTCCACCCTAGCCTTACCAAAGCGGATCCCCTCTTGATAGTACGGTGACTCCTACGAAACTAGTCCACCAACAGAGAAACGAAGGAGCTACACCGTCTTGAATAAAACACCGAGGGGAGGTAATCGTCTCGTGCCAAAGGATGAATCTCTGAAAGAACTCAACGCACACGATTAGTCCGCAAAAGCATTGCCATCAATCACCAAAACATCTTGGGGATAAATATGCCCTTACAATCTCCCCCTTTTTGGTGGATTGATGACAATACAGGATTTGCACAAACAGGAAAGATATAGGACAAGCGCAAAACCCCACCGTCCTAAAATGTAGATGAGCTCCCCCTAGATGTGTGCTATCTAGATAAGTTCTTTGGACTGCACGGCACACATACCAGGATCAACGCTCCCCCTACATTTTAGAGACCAACCACCTAAGCAGGGTATATTAGAGACCAACCACCTAAGCAGGGTATATGAGAGCAACGTAGATAACAGGATAAGCATGCAGCTCATAAACTAGATAGATAAGGTAGCATATGTCTCACACCATGTGACTGGAACTTAGGTCTCACTGACACAAACCAAACAAAGCAAACTGCGAGAAAACACAAACACAGAAGACGGAAGACACACAACACAAATCCCTAAACTCTCTCCCCCTTTGGCATCAAGACACCAAAAAGGAGAGGGAGTGTTGCTACAGCTCCAGGTGATAGCAAGAGAGGGACTCAAATATCAGATCTCAGCAGGATCTTCTGCGCCACCGTCGTTGGTCGGGAAGTGCTCGGCATCAGAATCGGTCCATGGGCAGTGCTGCTGAAGCCACTCCTCCTCCTCAGTAAGCTGGTCCTTAGATCCACTGTTAATGATGGCACCCAACTGACGCATGAGTTCCTTGTGACGACCTTGGGCCTTCTTCTCAGCCACATGAGTCATGTACTGACCATGAGACTCCATGCAGAACAACTTCTTCATCTTGAGTTTGAGCTTCTTTGCCCAAGAGGGCTCTGTCGCAGAAGGCACATAGTCATCATCATCATCCTCAGCCTCAGCCTCAGCCTCCGCCTCGGTCTCCATGGCAGTAGCAGACGAAGGACCTCCAGATTTAGGGACCTGAGTGCCCTAGTTTTCCTTCTTCCTTAGACGCTTGATGTCGTGAGAAACCAACTCTCCAGTCTCTAGCATCACCTTGGGATAGACACGATCCCAGGCCTTCTCAATAAGCAGCATGATGAACGGACCATAAATCGGGCACTTGCGCTCGGAGATAGCAGATAAAAGCTCAGACCACATAACATGAGAGATATCCAGGGACTCTCCGGTGTTTTGTTCCTTCTCACGCTGGCAGAAGAGAAGCATGTCCACGAGATAAGAATGAACCATATCTAGATTCCCGATGCGAGGGAACAGAGTCTCACAGAAGACACGGTGAAGAATGTCCAGAAAGGCAGGCAGCTCATACGTTTCCTTCTTCTTCTCATGGTTGATCTTCAAAGTGCAGTAGGGCCATAGAGCTTGCTTGTGAGTGGAGGTGGTGTTGCGGTGTGGGCGAAAGCCGACAGGAGACGCAAGCCCTTGATCTTCCACCCCAATCAACTCCATGAACGCCTTCCACTTGACTGAAAGCAACTTGCCATTGGTCATCCAAGTCAGTGTCCTGTCCTCATCAGTCCCGAGATGAACCATGGCATAGAATTGGGCCACAATATCAGCATCATAATCTTTGTTGAATTGCATGACACCAAGAATGTTCAGTTGAGTGCACATCTGAAGAGCTTCACCAAAGTATTCAGGATCCTTCTCCATATGGTCGATGTCGATGGAGTGCACGTTAACAAAGAGGTTCTTCTTGGCTTTGAGGACATCAAAGAAGATGGAAAATTGAAACCTGTTCTAGAACGGACGGTTGACCAAAGTGGGATCTTGGTCTGCCTCATAGGGGTTGCGGCGATGCCTTGCCCAGAACTCCTTGGCTTGCATTTCTGGCATGGTTTTTCCAGATCACTTCGGCTTGACAGCAGACTTCTTCTTGAGTTGAGGTGGAGGTGGAGCACTTGAGGAACCTCCTGGAGACTCAGTTGTGCGGTAACGCTTTGACGTGGCACGACCGGGGTTGATACGCCGAGCCTGATGCTCAGGAAGCTCATCACCTGGAACCACACACAAGAACACGCAAACAACCAGAAAGAACGAGCATAAGCCACCAAACACAACCAAAAGGATCACTGAGTAGTAAGAGTATGGTGGAACCTGGTAGAGGGCGGTAGTACCGTGACCTGTGAGCGGCAGTACCGCTCCAAGCGGTAGTACCGCTCCAGAGGGAGCGGTAGTACCGCTCGAGACGGGGAAACAACAGTTTCCTACTGCCGGGGTCAGATCCGGCACTACCGTCCTACCAAATTCAAAAATACTTCTACCAACCACCAATCCAAACTGCCTAGATGCCTTCTCCATCCTACTCAAGCCTAGATTTGGCCAAAAATCTAGAGATGCAACCACTATTGCCTCTAAGATGCTAGATTGGAAATCTAGACAAGACGAGAGGGGGAACAGGGGCAATACCGGCATCCATGGCAACATGACAAGATGGGGATCGTCTCCACCGAAGGAAATGGAGAGGAATGCCCGGAGAAGGAGATCCGCCGGAGCCCTCCCGCGGCGCCGGTTGCTGGAGAGACGAACAGAGCGAGGGGGCGAGCGAATGGGTATGCGGGAGAAGAAAACTCCCCCTGCCCCCGATATAACCCCCTGCCCCTGCCTCGCAGCGGTAGTACCGCGCACCACCAGCAGTAGTACCGCTCAACAACCAACATGACTCTAGACAGACGACTAAAGCTCAAAAAGAAACGAAAAACACAGCCAAGAAGGAGGAAAGACCAACACGACCACAAACACACTAACAACGGTCCAGAACACACCTCTTCAAGAGAGGGCGATGGCCAAGGCCACCTATGTTTGAGTCAAGAGGTATGGCGTCGCGAAGATTTTAACCTTGGACCCATGACCAAAACTCGTCCTTGAAGCACTAGTACCATAAAAAATGGTTAAAGTGAAAGACTAGATCAATTTATGCATGATGAGGGGAGGGAGAGTTCATTGAGAGCACAACACTCCCCCTATGTCCATGCCTACATCTAAACTAGACCACAAGTTGAGTGAGGTGGGGTGTGGAAGGGTTCAAGTCACATTGCTCGAATCAATGATATTTAGCTCATGCCTTAACTCGCGAAATCTTGCTTCATCCAAGGGCTTCGTGAAAATATCTGCAAGGTTATCATGAGTGTTGACATACTTGAGCTTGATCTCCCCTCGCCTAATGTGATCCCGGATGAAATGATACCGAATCTCAATATGCTTCGTCTTGAAGTGTTGCCCCGGGTTGAGAGAAATCTTGATGGCACTTTTGTTATCACACCAAAGAGGCACTTTGTCACAAATGACACCGTATTCCTTTAAAGTTTGCCTCATCCATAAGAGTTGTGCACAACAACTACCGGCCGCCACATATTCCGCTTTGGTGGACGAGAGAGACACACAACTTTGCTTCTTGGAAGACCAACTCACCAAAGAGCACCCAAGAAATTGGCACCCTCCGGAAGTGGACTTCCTAACCACTTTGTCTCCCGCCCAATCGGAATCCGTAAATCCTTCAAGCCTGAAGTTTGCCCCTCTTGGGTACCGTAAGCCAAAGTTTGGGGTATGAGCCAAATATCAAAAGATTTGCCTGACCGCTACATAGTGACTTTCCTTTGGCGCGGCTTGAAACCGTGCACACATTCCCACACTCAACATGATATCCGGTCTAGATGCACAAAGGTAAATCAAGGAGCCAATCATGGAGCGATATACCTTTTGATCCACCGCTTTACCATTGGGATCAATGTCAAGTTGGCACTTGGTAGGCATTGGTGTAGTAGCCGGCTTGACATCACTAAGATTGAATCTTTTTAGCATGTCTTGGGTGTATTTGGCTTGGTTGATGAAGGTACCTTCTCTTCGTTGTTTGATATCAAAACCAAGGAAGAACTTCAACTCTCCCATCGAAGACATCTTGAACTTGGAGGTCATGAGAGCGGCAAATTCCTCATTGAAAGCTTTGTTAGGGGAACCAAAGATAATATCATCAACATATAGTTGGCATACAAACAACTCCCCTTTGACCTTCTTAGTAAAAAGAGTGGGATCGATTTGCCCCACCTCAAATCCACGATCTTGTAACAACTCGGTAAGGTGGTCTGATATGTCTCCAACGTATCTATAATTTTTGATTGCTCCATGCTACTTTATCTACTGTTTTAGGCAATATTGGGCTTTATTATCCACTTTTATATTATTTTTGGGACTAACCTATTAACCGGAGGCCCAGCCCAGATTTGTTGTTTTATGCCTATTTCAGCGTTTCGAGGAAAAGGAATATCAGATGGAGTCAAAATGGAACGAAATCAACTGGAGAAGTTAATTTTGGAAGGAAACCAACCTGATGAGCTTGGAGTGCACGCCAGGGGAGCCCCGAGCTGTCCACGAGGGTGGAGGGCGCGCCCCTCTCCCCTGGGCGCGCCCCCCTGCCTCGTGGGGCCCCCGTAGCTCCACCGACGTTCTCCCTTCACCCATATATACCTACGTATCCTAAAACTGCCAAAACAAAAGATAGATCAGGAGTTCCGCCGCCGCAAGCCTCTGTAGCCACCAAAAACCAATTGGGACCCTATTCCAGCACCCTGCCGGAGGGGAATCCCATCACCGGAGGCCATCTTCATCATCCCGACACTATCCATGACGAGGAGGGAGTAGTTCACCCTCGGGGCTGAGGGTATGTACCAGTAGCTATGTGTTTGATCTCTCTCTCTCTCGTGTTCTCTCTCGTGTTCCTCTATGGCACGATCTTGATGTATCCCGAGCTTTGCTATTGTAGTTGGATCTTATGATATTTCTCCCCCTCTATTCTCTTGTGATGAATTGAGTTTTCCCCTTTGAAGTTATCTTATCGGATTGAGTCTTTTATGAACACTTGATGTATGTCTTGGTGATCAACTTGTGGGTTTCGTGACAATTGGGAACCTATGCATAGGGGTTGGCACACGTTCTTGACTCTCGGTAGTAGCTTTGGGGCACTCTTTGAAGTACTTTTATGTTGGTTGGATGAATCTGAGATTGTGTGATGCATATCGTATAATCATGCCCACGGATACTTGAGGTGACAATGGAGTATCTAGGTGACATTAGGGTTTTGGTTGATTTGTATCTTAAGGTGTTATTCTAGTACGAACTCTTTTATAGATCGATCCGAAAGAATAGCTTTGTGGTGGTTTCGTACCCGACCATAATCTCTACGTTTGTTCTCCGCTATTAGTGGCTTTGGAGTGACTCTTTGTTGCATGTTGAGGGCTTGTCATATGTTCTATCTATGTTATTATTGTTGAGAGAACTTGCACTAGTGAAAGTATGAACCCTAGGCCTTGTTTCCTATCATTGCAATACCATTTACGCTCACTTTTATCGTTCGTTACCTTGCTGTTTTTATTATTTCAGATTACAAAAACCTATATCTACTATCTATTTTGCACTTGTGTCTTCATTTCTTCGCCGAACTAGTGCACCTATACAATTTACCATTGTATTGGGTGTGTTGGGGACACAAGAGACTTTTTGTTATTTGGTTGCAGGGTTGTTTGAGAGAGACCATCTTCATCCTACGCCTCCTACGGATTGATAAACCTTAGGTCATCCACTTGAGGGAAATTTTCTACTGTCCTACATGCACTTGCAGGCCCAACAACGTCTACAAGAAGAAGGTTGTGTAGTAGACATCCAGCTCTTTTCTAGCGCCGTTGCCGGGAGGGTAGGTAAGTGAAGGTATATCTTTAGATCTTTCAATCGAATCTTTTTGTTTCTTGTTTTATCACTAGTTTAGTTTATAAAAAGAAAACTAAAAAAATGTATTGAGTTTGTCTCAAACGCTTCACCTTTTTAATATCTTTCATGAGTATTATGGAAAGGAAAATTGTGCTCAAGTGCTAGAAGAAGAAATCTATAGAATGTTTGGTACTAAATCTTTGAATGATGAGCATGATTGCAATGTTGTTAGTATGAATTCTTTGAATATCCATGATGCTAATGTTATGCAAAGCCACAAGCTTGGGGAAGCTATGTTTGATGGAGATGATATTTTTTGTCCCCCAAGCTTTGATGAGCAAATTTACTATGATGAAAGCATGCCTCCTATTTATGATGATTATTGTGATGATACGTATGCTATAAAGAAGAAGTTTGCTTATGTGGAGAGTAGTACATTTTCCTTGCAAGTAGATCATGAAAAGAATGCTTTAGGTGCTGGTTATATTATTGAATTCATTCATGATGCTACTGAAAATTATTCTGAGGGAGGAACATATGCTTGTAGGAACTGCAATAATGTCAAGTTTCCTCTCTATATGCTTAAATTCTTGAAGCTATGCTTGTTGTGCCATCCTATGCTAGTTGATTAGTGTTCCCATAAGTTGTTTGCTCAAAAAATCCCTATGCATAGGAAGTGGGTTAGGCTTAAATGTGCTAGTCATATGCTTCATGATGCTCCCGTTATGTTTCAATTCTTATCTTTTATCTGAGCATCATTGTCATCATCATGCCTAGCTAAAAAGGCATTAAAGAAAAGCGCTTGTTGGGAGACAACCCAATATTTATCCTTACTGTTTTTGTGTGTCCACATGATTATGCTACTGTAGTAATCATGTTTTATAGCTTTTGTTTCAATAAAGTGCCAAGTAGAACCTTTGGGAAGACTTGGGTGAAGTTTATGTGATCTTGCTGTGAAAAACAGAAACTTTAACGCTCACGAGAATAGCTGCCATTTTTTACTGGAGAGTGCTTTTAGGTTGATTCTTTTTGCAGATGATTAATAGAAAAATTTCTCAGGTCCAGCAATTTGTTTAATAATTTTTGGGGTTCCATAAGTATACGTTTGATACAGATTACTACAGACTGTTCTGTTTTTGACAGATTCTGTTTTCTATGTGTTGTTTGCTTATTTTGATGCATCTATGGCTAGTATTAAGTGGTATGAACCATAGAGAAGTTAGAATACAGTAGATATTACACCAATATGAATTTATAATGAGTTCATTACAGTACCTAAGTGGTGGTTTTATTTTCTTATACTAACGGAGCTTATGAGTTTTGTTTTGAGTTTTGTGTGGTTGAAGTTTTCAAGTTTTGGGTAAAGATTCGATGGACTACGGAATAAGGAGTGGCAAGAGCCTAAGATTGGGGATGCCCAAGGCACCCCAAGGTAATATTCAAGAACAACCAAGAGCCTAAGCTTGGGGATGCCCCGGAAGGCATCCCCTCTTTCGTCTACGTTCATCGGTAACTTTACTTGGAGCTATATTTTTATTCACCACATGATATGTGTTTTGCTTGGAGCGTCATTTTCTTTTGTTAGTATTTTCTTGCTGTAGTTATAATAATGTTTTGCCTCTTTAGTTTCAATAAAAAGTTCAAGGATAGCCTTTGCCATGCTTTTTTTGCTAGTTTGCATGTTGCTGTTTGAAAACAGAAAGTTTACCGCTGTTGCAAAAATTCCCTAGAAAAGTCAGAGCATGGTCTAACGTTGAATATTTTTTCATATTGAGCTCTGATAAATTTATTACAGTGGGAATTTTAGTTCATAATTTTTAGAGTCAGGGAAGTATTGATACTCTTGCATTCTTTAAAGACTGTACTGTTTTGACAGATTGCTGTTATGTTTGCGTTGTTTGCATATGTTTGCTTGTTTAATGATTCTATTTGATGATAGGAGTATTAAATATGCAGAGGCATTTAGCATTCAATGTTGAATAATAATTTAAGTGATTTGTTACAGTATAATATGATAAGGTTTTGCATTGGTTTATACTAACCTATCTCACGAGTTCTTGTTGAGTTTGTTGTGAATGAAGCTTTTGATAAAAAGAAGAGAAACCATGATATGAGAGGAATTAAGGAGACACAAAAGGTCAAGCTTGGGGATGCCCAAGGCACCCCAAGATAATATTTCAAGAAGTCTCAAGCATCTAAGCTTGGGGATGCCCCGGTAGGCATCCCACCTTTCTTTTTCAACAACTATCGGTTAGTATCGGTTGAGCCTAAGTTTTTTGCTTCTTCACATGAGTTGTGCTATCCTTGCAATATAGTTTTCTTTAGCTTTGCTTGCTGTTTGAATAAAGTATCAAGATCTGAAATTATTAAATGAAAGAGAGTCTTCGCATAGTTGCATAATTATTTAGCTACTCATTGATCTTCACTTATATCTTTCGGAGTAGTTTGTTGCTGCTCATAGTGCTTCACTTATATCTTTTGAGCGTGATAATTTTTTCTCTAGTGCTTCACTTATATCCTTTAGAGCACGATGGTGGATTTGTTTTAAAGAAACTTGATCTCTCATGCTTCACTTAGATTATTTTGAGAGTCATTAATAGCATGGTAATTTGCTTAATGTTAATATACTTAGTGTTTGAGATATGTGAAACTTTCTTTTGAATGAATTGAATACTAAGATAAATCTAATGCTTAATAATTGTTTTAAGATATGGAGGTAATAATATCAAAGTCGTGCTAGTTGATAATTGTGAATTTGAGAAATACATGTGTTGAAGTTTGTAAGTCCCGTAGCATGCACGTATGGTTAAAGTTGTGTAACAAATTTGAAACATGAAGTGTACCTGGCTTGTGCATCCTTATGAGTGGCGGTCGGGGACGAGCGATGGTCTTTTCCTACCAATCTATCCCCCTAGGGGCATGCGTAGTAGTACTTTGATTCGAGGGCTAATAAACTTTTGCAATGAGTATATGAGTTCTTTATGACTAATGTGAGTCCATGGATTATACGCACTTTTACCTTTCCGCATTTGCTAGCCTCTTAGGTACCGTGCATTGCCCTTTCTCACCTTGAGAGTTGGTGCAAACTTCGCTGGTGCATCCAAACCCCGTGATACGATACGCTCTTTCACACATAAACCTCCTTATATCTTCCTCAAAACATCCACCATACGTAAATATTATGGCATTTCCATAGCCATTCCGAGATATATTGCCATGCAACTTTCCACCGTTCCGTTCATCATGACATACTTTACATTTGTCATATTGCCATTGCATGATCATGTAGTTGACATCGTATTTGTGGCAAAGCCACCATGCATTATTTTCCATACATGTCACTCTTGATTCATTGCACCATCCCGGTACACCGCCGGAGGCATTCATATAGCGTCATATTTTGTTCTAAGTTTCGAGTTGTAATTGTTGAGTTGTAAGAAAAATAAAAGTGTGATGATCATCATTATTAGAGCATTGTCCCAAGTGAGGAAAGGATGATGGAGACTATGATTCCCCCACAAGTTAGGATGAGACTCCGGACTTTACAAAAAAAAGAGGCCAAAGAAGCCCAAATAAAAAAAGGGGCCAAAGAAGCCCACCAAAAAAATAAAAAAATAATAAAAAAAAATGAGAGAAAAGGAGAGAAGGGGCAATGTTACTATCCTTTTACCACACTTGTGCTTCAAAGTAGCACCTTGTTCTTCATGTAGCGAGTCTCATATATTTGTGCTTCAAAGTAGCACCATGTTTTTCATATAGTGAGACTCATAAATTGTCTTGTTCATACTAGTGGGAATTTTTCATTATAGAACTTGGCTTGTATATTCCTACGATAGGCTTCCTCAAATTCCCTAGGTCTTCATGAGCAAGCAAGTTGGATGCACACCCACTAATTTTGTTTTGTTGAGCATTCATAGCTCTCGTGCATCTGTTGCATGGCAATCCCTACTCCTCATGTTGACATCAATTGATGGGCATCTCCATAGCCCGTTGATTAGCCTCGTCAATGTGAGACTTTCTCTTTTTTTGTCTCCTCCACACAATCCCCATCATCACATTCTATTCCACCCATAGTGCTATATCCATGGCTTGCGCTCATGTATTGCGTGAGGGTTGAAAAAGCTGAAGCGCGTTAAAAAGTATGAAACAATTGCTTGGCTTGTCATCGGGGGTATAGAAGTTGGGAACATCTTTGTGTGACGAAAATGAAGCATAGACTAACCATATGATTTTGTAGGGATGAACTTTCTTTGGCAATGTTATTTTGAGATGACATAATTGCTTGATTAGTATGCTTGAAGTATTATTATTTTTATGTCAATATGAACTTTTATCTTGAATCTTTCAGATCTGAATATTCATGCCATGATTAAGAAGAATTACATTGAAATTATGCCAAAGTATCAGTCCGCATCAAAAATTCTTTTTTATCATTTACCTACTCGAGGACGAGCATGAATTAAGCTTGGGGATGCTTGATACGTCTCCAACGTTTCTATAATTTTTGATTGCTCCATGCTACTTTATCTACTGTTTTAGGAAATATTGGGCTTTATTATCCACTTTTATATTATTTTTGGGACTAACCTATTAACCGGAGGCCCAGCCCAGATTTGCTGTTTTATGCCTATTTCAGTGTTTCGAGGAAAAGGAATATCAGACGGAGTCAAAACGGAACGAAATCAACTGGAGAAGTTAATTTTGGAAGGAAACCACCCTGATGGGCTTGGAGTGCACGCCAGGGGAGCCCCGAGTTGTCCACGAGGGTGGAGGGCGCGCCCTCCCCCCTGGGCGCACCCCCCTGCCACGTGGGGCCCTCGTAGCTCCACCGACATTCTCCCTTCACCCATATATACCTATGTACCCTAAAACTTCCAGAACAGAAGATAGATCGGGAGTTCCACCGCCGCAAGCCTCTGTAGCCACCAAAAACCAATCGGGACCCTGTTCCGGCACCCTGCCGGAGGGGGATCCCATTACCGGAGGCCATCTTCATCATCCCGGCGCTATCCATGACAAGGAGGGAGTAGTTCACCCTCGGGGCTGAGGGTATGTACCAGTAGCTATGTGTTTGATCTCTCTCTCTCTCTCGTGTTCCTCTATGGCACGATCTTGATGTATCCCGAGCTTTGCTATTATAGTTGGATCTTATGATGTTTCTCCCCCTCTACTCTCTTGTGATGAATTGAGTTTTCCCCTTTGAAGTTATCTTATCGGATTGAGTCTTTTATGAACACTTGATGTATGTCTTGGTGATCAACTTGCGGGTTTCGTGACACTTGGTAACCTATGCATAGGGGTTGGCACACGTTCTTGACTCTCCGGTAGTAGCTTTGGGGCACTCTTTGATGTACTTTTATGTTGGTTGGATGAATCTGAGATTGTGTGATGCATATCGTATAATCATGCCCACGGATACTTGAGGTGACAATGGAGTATCTAGGTGACATTAGGGTTTTGGTTGATTTGTATCTTAAGGTGTTATTCTAGTACGAACTCTTTTATAGATCGATCCAAAAGAATAGCTTTGTGGTGGTTTCGTACCCGACCATAATCTCTACGTTTGTTCTCTGCTATTAGTGGCTTTGGAGTGACTCTTTGTTGCATGTTGAGGGCTTGTCATATGTTCTATCTATGTATTATTGTTGAGAGAACTTGCACTAGTGAAAGTATGAACCCTAGGCCTTGTTTCCTATCTTTGCAATACCGTTTACGCTCACTTTTATCGTTCGTTACCTTGCTGTTTTTATTATTTCAGATTACAAAAACCTATATCTACTATCTATTTTGCACTTGTATCTTCATCTGTTCGCCGAACTAGTGCACCTATACAATTTATCATTGTATTGGGTGTGTTGGGGACACAAGAGACTTTTTGTTATTTGGTTGCAGGGTTGTTTGAGAGAGACCATCTTCATCCTACGCCTCCTACGGATTGATAAACCTTAGGTCATCCACTTGAGGGAAATTTGCTACTGTCGTACAAACCTGTGCACTTGCAGGCCCAACAACGTCTACAAGAAGAAGGTTGTGTAGTAGACATCATGGTCATACCATGCACGTGGGGCTTGTTTAAGGCCATAGAGTGCCTTATCGAGTTGATACACATGATCCGGGAAGTAGGGATCCTCGAACCCGGGGGGTTGCTTGACATAGACCAACTCATTAATAGGACCATTAAGAAAAGCACTTTTCACATCCATTTGTTACAACTTAAAGTTGTGATGGGAAGCATAAGCAATCAACAAACGTATGGATTCAAGATGAGCAACGGGAGCAAAGGTTTCACCGTAGTCGATACCCTCGACTTGGGAGTAGCCTTGTGCTACCAATCTTGCCTTGTTGTGAATGATGTTCCCATGAGCATCTTGCTTGTTCTTGAAAATCCACTTGGTTCCAATGACGTTGTGGTTCCCCGATGGCCTTGGCACCAATCTCCACACCTTGTTGTACTCGAAGTTGTTGAGTTCTTCATGCATGGCATTGAGCCAATCCAAGTCTTCGAGCACCTCATAGACATTTGGGGGTTCAACACAAGAGACAAACGCGTGATGTTCACAATAGTTTGCTAATTTTCTACGAGTGCTTACCCCCTTTCTTAGGCTTCCAACCACATTCTCCATGAGATGGCCTTTGGTGGTGAGCTTGGAAGCAATCTTCGCGGCACGACGCTCTAATTCCTCCTCGGATGTGTAAGGAGGAGGGTCAACTTGATTATCTTGAGCGCCATCTTGAGCTTGTTCTTGATCTTGAGGTTGCTCATGATCTTGAACTTGCTCATGATCTTGAACTTCCTTGAGGGGGAGAACTTGACCTTGGGCATCATTTAGAGGTTCACCACCATCTTGAGATTGATCTTGCCCTTGGTCTTGTTCACGAGGTTGAGGGCCTTAACTTTGTTCTTCGGAAGCTTGTGGGTCTTGGGGAGGTGATGGCTCCACTTGAGTGGAGCATTGTCCTTCTCCTTCGGCCACAAGGGGTTCCTCAATGGGTAAAATATGACCAATACCCATTCTTCTTATGGCTTGGGGAGGAATTTCATCACCTACATCACAAGTACCACTTTGCTCCACTTGGGAGCCGTTATTTTCGTCAAACTCCACGTTACACGTCTCCTCAATGAGTCCGGTGGACTTGTTGAGAACACGGTAAGCATGAGAGTTTGTAGCATAACCAACAAATATGCCCTCATAAGCTCTAGCCTCAAATTTAGACAACCGAACACCTTTCTTGAGAATGAAACACTTACACCCGAACACCCGGAAGTACTTGAGATTGGGCTTGTTGCTGGTGAGTATCTCATAAGGAGTCTTGTTCAAGCCTTTGCAGAGATAGAGCCGATTGGATGCATGACATGCGATGTTGATGGCTTCGGCCCAAAAGTTGTATGGAGACTTAAACTCCGCCATCATGGTCCTTGCCGCATCCATCAACATCCGGTTCTTCCTCTCCGCAACACCATTTTGTTGAGGGGTATATGGAGCAGCATATTGATGCTTGATCCCTTCATCACTGAGAAACTCATCCAAGGTGTAGTTCTTGAACTCGGTGCCGTTGTGATTTCTTATTGTCAAGATCTTTGCATTATGTTGACATTGAGCTTCATTTGCAAAGTCGATGACGGTTTGTTGAGTCTCACTCTTCCTCTTGAAGAAGTATACCCAAGTGTATCTTGAATAATCATCCACAATCACCAAGCAATACTTTCTACCTCCAAGACTATCAAAAGATGGAGGCCCAAAGAGATCCATGTGAAGGAGCTCCAAGGGTCTCTTCGAGTAGATGATGGTCGTGGGAGGGTGAGCCTTCTCATGGAGATTTCCTTCAATACAAGCACTGCAAGCACGACCTTTGGCAAAACTAACATTTGTTAGTCCATGGACATGGTCCCCCTTGAGAAGACTTTGCAAAGATCTCATATTGACGTGGGCTAAATGGCGATGCCAAAGCCATCCCACGTCAACTTTAGCCATTAGGCATGTCGCAGTCTTAGTGGGTCGCTCCGAAAAGTTAATCACATAGAGACCGTTCTTGACATGCCCAACAAAGGCTACTTTAAGAGTCTTGCTCCAATAGAGGGCCACGGTATCAATGTCAAAGAAAGTAGCAAAACCCATGAGTGCAAGTTGATGAACGGAAAGCAAATTGTATGCAAGGGACTCAACAAGCATGACTTTCTCGATCGTCAGATCATGAGAAATGACCACCTTGCCAAGACCCAATACCTTAGAATGTGAGGCATCACCCCACTCAACATTGGTGGGCATAGATGGAATCTTTTGCACGTCCACCACCAAGTCCTTGCTCCCGGTCATATGATTTGTTGCTCCACTATCGAGCAACCATGATCCCCCACCAGAAGCAAACACCTACAAGAGATCAATGATTGGTTTTAGGTACCCATTTAGTAATGGGTCCTTTTATGTTAGTAACAAGGGTCTTAGGAACCCAAATAGACAACTCAATGTACTCATAAGGCGAACCAACAAATTTAGCATAAACATGTCCATCACTAGCACGGCACAACACATATGATGGGTTAAAGTCGCCGGCCTTGTTGGAGGAGGGGGAGGTGGTGTTGCCCTTTTTGACATCAACACCCTTCACATTGTTCTTCTTCTCCTTAGGAGCACCCTCTCCCTCTTTCAGAAAGGTTTGCTTGAGAGGGGGAGGTCGTTTGGTCTTGTTGTTCTTCTCTTGTTCTTGGACTTGGGTGAGAATCCAATTCCTTCCTTAGCCACAACTTCCTTTTGATTGCTCAAAAGGTTGCTGAGGTTCTTCTCACCTTGAATGCATGTCACAAGGCCTTTCTCAAGTTGATCCTTCAATTTGGCATTCTCCTCCACAAGATGCACATGCTCACAACATGGGTTAGTTGCATATGCATTATCAATTAATACCATATGAGGGAAGGTGGCCTTTTCCTTGGTTAGCTTAACTTGGAGTTGAGCATGAGACTCCTTGAGGTTAGCATGAGCACCCTTCAAGACCTTGTGGGCCTTGTCAAGTATCTCAAACTCCTCTTTGAGTCTAGCATGATCAACCCCAAGTTTAGCCTTCTCGGAAGTTAGCACATGAGACACGACAAGAGCATGATAAAGATCTTTCTTTAACTTAGCATGGACATCGTTGTATGACTCCTCAAAAGTCAAATGATGCACACGCTCTTCCTCAAGAGCATTAGAGAGATCCGATATCTCATCGGCATAGTCACGACTATGACCTTCCATCTTAGAGATGGTTTCGTCGTGAGCCTCGATCATGTCGTTGGCCTCACTAAGTTGTTCCAAGAGAGCAACAAAGTGCTTCTTGGATTTGCCCTTGAGCTTACTCATAAAAGACTCAAATTCATTTACTTCCTCATTAGACCCATCATGTTCATCAATGCAATCCTCCAAGGAGGGATTAGTAATGATGGTGGTTTTGATGTTGGGGGTTACCTTGTTGGAAGCTTTAGCCATGAGGCACTTGGCGGTGATGTTCTCGTTGGGTGAATCAAAGAGAGACACCCGGGGAGTGGTAGCAATGGCAACGGACGCCATGGCCATCACTTCTCCATTTTCATCATCATCGTCATCCTCATGGTATTCTTCTTGAACCACCAACCCATGAGTAGGAGTCTTCTTGGTGAAGTTGTTCTTGTTGGGGAAGGACTTGGCTTTGTCTTTTCGGATGAACTTGCCACCATTATCTTCCCGCTTCTCGTAAGGACAATCCGCAACAAAATGGCTCACATTGCCACAGTTGAAGCAAGTTCTAACTCGTTTCTTGCCCTTGACGCCACTTGAGTTGTTCTTGTTGAAGTTGGGTCTTGTATTCTTCTTGCTCCAAAATTGTATTGAAGCAAGAGCCATGTGCTCATGATACTCATATTTGGTGTCTTCGGGGTTGCTCTCCTCATCTTCCTCTTCTTCCTCTTCTTCCACACTAACCTTGGCCTTCAAAGCAAGGTTGGGCTTCTTTGCCCTTTGGGAACGGAGCACCGCATTGTCGGCGGTCTTGTCCAAAATGCTCATTGCAACGAACTCATCCAACACTTCACCCGAGGTCATGGAGTGGAAGTCCAGTCTTCGACGAATGACGGAGGACATGGCCTTGTTGTAGGGCATCATGGCCTTGAGGAACTTGCGCTTGATCCAATTGTCATCCGTGTCCTTGCTCCCATGATCTCGGAGTGAGACCGCGAGTTCGGTCACTCTTCGAAAGAGCTCACGAGGTTCTTCATCTTCTTTCATTGCAAACTCATCGGCTTCATCTTGTACAACTTCATAGTTGGAGCGTTGAATGCTAGCACTTCCTTGATAGAGAGACACAACGCATTTCCATGCATCTTTGGCCATGGCATGAGGTCGAAGATGAGGGAGATCTTCGGGAAGGATTGCATCTTGGATGATGAAGAGAGCACTCTCATTGAATTGATTATCCACGGCTTCTCGAGGGGTGAAGTTGCTTGGGTCATGTGTATAGAAACCTTCTTCAATGATTCTCCAAAGATTAGTATTCAAATGTTTTAAATGATGCTTGAAACGATACACCCAAGAATCAAAATCCTCGTTTTTCACAAACTTAGGAGGAGGACCAGCATGATTTAAATGAGTAGAGGGAATCAGTCCTCCATAAATTGGAGGTTCCACATGGGCAAAGATGCCGGTGTCATTTCTACCACTAGTAGAAGGGCTCTTTTCACTATTAGCTTCCGCCTTGTCGGAGGTAGCATCCGTCACCTTGTTAGCGGGATCACCCACTTTCATCGGCGAGGTGGACAGTTTAAGTCCTTCAAGAAATTTAGTAAACATGCTTTCAACCTTGGTCATCATGGAGTCTTTCAATGTGTCTAAAGCCACATTGAATTCCTCACGAGAGACCGAGGTTCCCCCATCGGCCATAGACGAGATAGGATTCACAGGAGTGCTCCTCCGCACCGTGTGTGGTGTCAACCATACTCTTCGGACGACAAAGTCCTTAATAAAGAGACGAGGCTCTGATACCAATTGAAAGGATCGATATAGTTGACTAGGGGGGTGAATAGGCAACTAACAATTTTTAAGCTTTTCTTTACCAATTTAAACTTTGCAACAAAATAGGTTGTCTAGATATGCAACTATGTGAGCAACCTATATGATGCAATAACAACTAGCACATAAGCAAGCAAGGGATACAATCACAAGTAGGCTTTCAAAAGTAAAGGCACGAAATAACCAAGAGTGGAGCCGGTGGAGACGAGGATGTGTTACCGAAGTTCCTTCCTTTTAAAAGGAAGTACGTCTCCGTTAGAGCGGTGTGGAGGCACAATGCTCCCCAAGAAGCCACTAGGGCCACCGTATTCTCCTCATGCCCTCACAAAATGTGAGATGCCGTGAATCCACTATTGCTGCCCTTGAAGGCGGCGACCGAACCTTTACAAACAAGGTTGGGGCAATCTCCACAACTTAATTGGAGGCTCCCAACGACACCACGAAGCTTCACCACAATGGACTATGGCTCTGAGGTGACCTCAACCGTCTAGGGTGCTCAAACAACTAAGAGTAACAAGATCCGCTAGGGATTAGTGGGGGGGGGATCAAATTTCTCTTGGTGGAAGTGTAGATCAGGGCCTTCTCAACCAATCCCGAGCAAATCAACAAGTTTGATTGGCTAGGGAGAGAGATCGGGCGAAAATGGAGCTTTTGGGAGAAGAGGTAGGTCAACTTTGGGGAAGAAGACACCTTTATATAGTGGGGGAAACAATCCAACCGTTACCCCCCCCCCAAACAGCCACGCAAAGAGCGATAGTACCGCTTGGGCAGGATGGTACTACCGCTGACAAGCGGTACTACCGCTCCCTCCCAGCGGTACCGCCGCGCTGACGAGGGATGCAGTGTCCTGGCCCCAGAGCAGTACTACCGCGAAAGTATTGGCAGTACTACCTCTTGGAGCGTTACTACCGCCACTACTGCCGCTACTAGTACCGTAAAACCCGACACGAAAAACATCGGTCTCGAGTTGAGGCGATAGTAGCCCGGAACCACTATGGTACTACGCCCGAAGACCCCAAGTGGTACTACCGCTCGGGGAGCGGTACTGCCGCTTGGGAGCGGTACTACTGCTCGGGGAGCGGTACTACCGCTTGACGTGCTTTGGCGGTACTACCGCTATGGACCGCGGTACTTCCGCTGGGACAGGACAAGGCAGGCACAGATAGGAAAGGTAGCTCCAACGAAGCGGAAAGGAACATCGGGTGTGATAAGGATGTGTACGTGTTGATTCCACCCTAGCCTTACCAAAGAGGATCCCCTCCTACGAAACTAGTCCACCAACAGAGAAAGGAAGGAGCTACACCATCTTGAATAAAACACCGAGGGGAGGTAATCGTCTCGTGCCAAAGGATGAATCTCTGAAAGAACTCAACACACACGATTAGTCCACAAAAGCATTGTCATCAATCACCAAAACATCTTGGGGATAAATATGCCCTTACACCTATGCTGAAACATAACCTTCCCGTTGAAATTCTTGAGGACCCCCCTCCACCCAAGGGTGATCCCGTGTTTGAACTCAAACCATTACCTGATAATCTTAAGTATGCTTATCTTGATGAAAAAGAAATATATCCTGTTATTATTAGTGCTAACCTTTCAGAGAAAGAAGAAGAAATATTATTGAAAACTGTGAAGAAGCACCGAGCCGCTATTGGATATACTCTGGATGATCTTAAGGGCATCAGTATGTCAACACAAAATTTCAGTGGAAAAAGACGCCAAGCCAGTTAGAGATCCTCAAAGACGATTAAATCCCAAGATGAAGGAAGTGGTAAGAAAGGAGATACTAAAGCTCCTTGAGGCAGGTATTATTTATCCCTTTGCTGATAGTGAATGGGTAAGCCATGTCCATTGTGTCCCTAAAAAGGGAGGTATTACCGTTGTTCCTAATGATAAAGATGAATTCATCCCACAAAGAATTATTACAGGTTATAGGATGGTAATTGATTTCCGTAAGTTAAATAAAGCTACTAAGAAAGATCATTACCCTTTACCTTTTATTGATCAAATGCTAGAAAGGCTATCCAAACACACACATTTTTGCTTTCTAGATGGTTATTCTAGTTTCTCTCAGATACCTGTATCAGCAAAGGATCAATCTAAAACTACTTTTACTTGCCCTTTTGGTACTTTTGCTTATAGACGTATGCCTTTTAGTTTATGTAATGCACCTGCTACCTTTCAAAGATGCATGATGGCTATATTTTCTGATTTTTGTGAAAAGATTTGTGAGGTATTCATGGATGACTTCTCAGTCTATGGATCCTCCTTTGATGATTGTTTGAGTAACCTTGATCGAGTTTTGCAGAGATGCGAAGACACTAGTCTCGTCCTGAATTGTGAAAAGTGTCACTTTATGGTTAATGAAGGCATTGTCTTGGGGCACAAGATCTCCGAGAGAGGTATTGAAGTTGATAAAGCCAAAGTTGATGCTATTGAAAAGATGCCATGTCCCAAGGACATAAAAGTTATAAGAAGTTTCCTTGGTCATGCCGGTTTTTATAGGAGGTTCATTAAGGACTTTTCTAAAATCTCTAGGCCTCTGACTAATTTATTGCAAAAAGATATTCCTTTTGTCTTTGATGATGATTGTGTAGAAGCATTTGAAACACTTAAGAAAGATTTGATCACTGCACCTATTGTTCAGCAACCTGATTGGAATTTACCTTTTGAAATTATGTGCGATGCTAGTGATTATGCTGTAGGTGCTGTTCTAGGGCAAAGAGTTGATAAGAAATTAAATGTTATCCAGTATGCTAGTAAGACTCTTGATACTGCCTAGAGAAATTATGCTACCACTGAAAAAGAGTTCTTAGCAGTTGTGTTTGCATGTGATAAGTTTAGACCTTATATTGTTGATTCCAAAGATACTATTCACACTGATCATGCTGCTATTAAATATCTTATGGAAAAGAAAGATGCTAAGCCTAGACTCATTAGATGGGTTCTCTTGCTCCAAGAATTTGATTTGCATATTATTGATAGAAAGGGAGCTGAGAACCCCGTTGCAGATAACTTGTCTAGGTTAGAGAATGTTCTTGATGACCCACTGCCTATTAATGATAGCTTTCCTGATGAACAATTAGCGGTTGTCAATGCTTCTCATACTGCTCCTTGGTATGCTGATTATGCTAACTACATTGTTGCTAAATATCTACCACCTAGTTTCACATACCAGCAAAAGAAAAAGTTCTTTTATGATTTAAGACACTACTTCTGGGATGATCCACACCTTTATAAAGAAGGAGTGGATGGTGTTATTAGACGATGTGTGCCTGAGCATGAACCGGAAAGATCCTACGCAAGTGCCACTCTGAATCCTATGGAGTACACCACGCTGGAGATAGAACCGCACACAAGGTACTGTAGTCTGGTTTTTATTGGCCTACTCTCTTCAAAGATGCTCGTAAGTTTGTCTTATCTTGTGATGAATGTCAAAGAATAGGTAAGATTAGTAGACGTCAAGAAATGCCTATGACTTATTCTCTTGTTAATGAACCGTTTGATGTTTGGGGCTTTGATTATATGGGACCTTTTCCTGCCTCTAATGGTTATACACATATTTTAGTTGTTGATGATTACATTACTAAGTGGGTAGAAGCTATTCCAACTAGTAGTGTTGATCATAACACTTCTATTAAAATGCTTAAAGAAGTTATTTTTCCGAGGTTTGGAGTTCCTAGATATCTCATGACTAATGGTGGTTCACATTTTATTCATGGTGCTTTCCGTAAGATGCTTGCTAAGTATGATGTAAATCATAGAATAGCATCTCCTTCTCATCCACAGTCTAGTGGTCAAGTAGAGTTGAGCAATAGAGAGCTCAAATTAATTTTGCAAAAGACTGTGAATAGATCTATAAAGAATTGGTCCAAAAAACTTAATGATGCATTATGGGCCTATAGAACAGCATACAAAAATCCTATGGGTATGTCTCCATATAAGATGGTTTATGGAAAAGCATGTCATTTACCTCTTGAACTTGAACATAAGGCATATTGGGCTATCAAAGAGCTCAACTATGACTTCAAACTTGCCGGTGAGAAGAGGTTGTTTGATATTAGCTCACTTGATTAATGGAGAACCCAAGCATATGAGAATGCCAAGCTTTTCAAAGAAAAAGTCAAACGCTGGCATGACAAAAGGATACAAAACCGTGAGTTTAACGTAGGAGATTATGTGTTATTATTCAACTCTCATTTAAGATTTTTCGCAGGAAAACTTCTCTCAAAATGGGAAGGCCCCTATGTTATCGAGGAGGTCTATCGTTCTGGTGCTATAAAAATCAACAACTTCGAAGGCATAAGTCCGAGGGTGGTAAACGGTCAAAGAATTAAACACTATATTTTAGGTAATCCTATAAATGTTGAAACCAATATTATTGAAACCGTAACCCTTGAGGAATACATAAGGGACACTTTCCAGAACGTTCCAGACTCCGAAAAGGTATAGGTATGTGGTACGGTAAGTAAACCGACTCCAAAACAACTCTAATGGCAATTTTTATCAGTTTTGGATTATTTAAGAATTTTAGGAAGAAAGAAGTAATCCAAAAGGGACACGAGTGCCCCATGAGAGTGGAGGGCACGCCCCCCTGTAGGGTGCACCCCCTGTCTCGTGGGTACCTCGTGTGCCTCTCGGACTCTGTTTTCTTGTATGTTACGTATTTTGGTCGGTAAAAATTCATTATATATACTCCCGAAGGTTTTGACCACCGTATCACGCAAATATCCTCTGTTTTCGTTTTGAGCTGTTCCTATTGCAGAATAGAACGAGATGTCGTCCCAAGATTCGGAGGGGGAGAGCTACATGGCTGATTATATCGCAAACCCAAAATTATATGGGGATGTGGAACATTATGGCTGGACCACAGAGGAAGAAGAAGACTATGATCCAAAGGGGAAGGATGAGACAAGCTCTGATGAAGAGGATGATCCACCACCCCAACCTGGTGATATGCATGTGGAGTTCAAGAAGTCAAGCCTCCCTAAGGTCCAATCTATCCCACCTAGTTTTTTGCAGGACAACAAGGCAGCACTATGCAAAAACATAATGAAACTTGAGCTCGAGAATGAGGATCTGAGGGAGGAAAATTTTAGCCTCAGACGCAAGCTAGAGAAGAAAAATGCAACAATTCCTACTTCACCACCTCCAAGGACATAATCACATGGGTACGGGCACTCCCTTTGGCAACTGCCAAGCTTGGGGGAGGTGCCCCGGTATCGTATCACCATCACACTCCTATCTTTACCGCTTTTATTTAGTTCGATCCTTTTAGTAGTATCTTGATCTAGTAGATTGAAGTTTTCATATCAAGTAGTTTTGAGTTTTGCATTGTGATCTCTTTATGTAATCGGTTCTATGTGCTATCTATAATAAAGATTAGTGTTGAGTCAAGGGCTTTGCTATGTTGCTATGATCTTGAGAAAGTAGAAAGAATAAAAGAGTTCATATTGATCTTATGGATAGTGATAACTTCACACATAGAAAATATGAGGAATAAAAATTGTTGAGAGTTGATGAACCTAGCCTTGGTCATCGTTGCAATTAATAGGAAGTGATAAGGAAAGAGGGGTTCACATATAAATATATTATCTTGGACATCTTTTATGATTGTGAAGCACTCATTAAGTATGACATGATAAAAGAGTTGATGTTGGACAAGGAAGACAATGTAATGGTTTATGTTTTCTGACATCTCAGTTAAAGTATATTGTCATTGACCTTACAGACATGTTGAGCTTGCCTTTCCCCCTCATGCTAGCCAAATTCCTTGCACCAAGTAGAGATACTACTTGTGCTTCCAAATATCCTTAAACCTAGTTTTTCCATGAGAGTCCACCATACCTACCTATGGATTGAGTAAGATCCTTCAAGTAGTTGTCATCGGTGCAAGCAATAAAAATTGCTCTCTAAATATGTATGACTTATTAGTGCAGAGAAAATAAGCTTTGTACGAACTTGTTGTGGAAGTAATAAAAGCGACGGACTGCATAATAAAGGTCCACACACAAGGGGCAATATAAAGTGACGTTCTTTTGCATTAAGATTTTATGCATCAACCCTAAACGCACATGACAACCTCTGCTTCCCTCTGCAAAGGGCCTATCTTTTACTTTATGTTTGAGTCAAGGTGATCCCCACCTTTCCCTTTTTCATTTTATCCTTTGGCAAGCTCCTCGTGTTTGAAAGATCATGATATATATATCCAATTGGATGTAAGTTAGCATGGGTTATTATTGTTGGCATCACCTAAAGGTGAATACGTTGGGAGGCAACACAATAAGCCCCTAAACAATAAGCCCCTATCTTTCTCAGTGTCCGGCTAAAACTTCATAACCACAAGTACTGCGTGAGTGTTAGCAATTGTAGGAGACTACGAGATAGTTGAGTATGTGAGTTTGCTGAAAAGCTCTATTGTTGACTCTTTCTGATGTTACGATAAATTGCAATTGCTTCAATGACTGAGATTATAGTTTGTTAGTTCCCAATGAAGTTTTTGAACCATACTTGACATTGTGAATTGCTTGTTACTTGAGCATAGGAAATCATATGACAAAATCTATATATGTTGCTGTTATTAGAATGATCATGATGCCCTCATGTCCGTATTTTATTTTTATCGACACCTCTATCTCTAAACATGTGGACATATTTTTCGATTTCGGCTTCCGCATGAGGACAAGCGAGGTCTAAGCTTGGGGGAGTTGATACGTCCATTTTGCATCATGCTTTTATATCAATATTTATTGCATTATGGGCTGTTATTGCACATTATATCTCAATACTTATGGATATTCTCTCTTATTTTACAAGGTTTACCATGAAGAGGGGGAATGTCGGCAGCTGGAATTTTGGCTGGAAAAGGAGCAAACGTTGGAAACCTATCCTGCACAGCTCCAAAAGTCCTAAGACTCCACGAAACAACTTTTTGGATTTAATAAAAATTTATGAGCGAAAGAAATAGGCCAGGGGCCCACACCCCATCCAGGAGATAGGGGGCACCCCCCCCCTATAGGGCGCCCCCCCTATCTCCTGGGCCCCCTGGTGGGCCTCCGGCGTCCATCTTCTGCTATATCATCACTTTTATCCTGGAAAAAATCGTGGGCAAGCTTACGGGACGAAACTCCGCCGCCACGAGGCGGAACCTTGGCAAAATCAATCTAGGGTTGTGGCGGAGCTGTTCTGCCAGGGACACTTCCCTCCGGGAGGGGAAAATCATCACCCACATCATCACCAACGATCCTCTCATTGGGAGGGGGTCAATCTCCATCAACATCTTCACGAGCACCATCTCCTTTCAAAACCCTAGTTCATCTCTTGTATCCAATCTTGTATCAAAACCACAAATTGGTACCTGTATGTTGCTAGTAGTGTTGATTACTCCTTGTAGTTGATCCTAACTGGTTTACTTGGTGGAAGATCATATGTTCAGATCCTTTATGCATATTATTACTCCTCTGATTATGAACATGAATATGCTTTGTGAGTAGTTACGTTTGTTCCTAAGGACATGGGTGAAGTCTTGCTATTAGTAGTCATGTGAATTTGGTATTCGTTCGATATTTTGATGAGATGTATGTTATCTTTTCCTCTAGTGGTGTTATGTGAACGTCAACTACATGACACTTCACCATTATTTGGGCCTAGAGGAAGGCATGGGGAAGTAATAAGTAGATGATGGGTTGCTAGAGTGACAGAAGCTTAAACCCTAGTTTATGCGTTGCTTCGTTAGGGGCTGATATGGATCCATATGTTTAATGTTGTGGTTAGGTTTACCATAATACTTCTTTTGTAGTTGCGGATCCTTGCAATATGGGTTAATCATAAGTGGGATGCTTGTCCAAGTTAGGGCAGTACCTAAGTACCAGTCCACCCACATATCAAATTATCAAAGTACCGAACGCGAATCATATGAGCGTGATGAAAACTAGCTTGACGATAATTCCCAATGTGTCCTCGGGAGCTCCTTTCTCATTATTAGAAATTGTCCAGGCTTATCCTTTTCTACATAAAGGATTGGGACACCTTGCTGCACTTGACTTACTTTATTTACTTGTTACTCGTTACTATTTATCTTTTCACAAAACTATCTATTACCTACAATTTCAGTGCTTGCAGAGAAAACCTTACTAAAAACCGCTTATCATTTCCTTCTGCTCCTCGTTGGGTTCGACACTCTTACTTATCGAAAGGACTACGGTAGATCCCCTACACTTGTGGGTCATCAATAACATTTTGAGCGGTATACTTTCACTGTCAACATAACAACTATGAGATCTCGATATCTTCCATGCTACACACATTATAGGAGGTTCCCAAACGGAATGGTAAAGTTTATACTCCCCCACCACCAACAAGCATCAATCCATAACTTGCCCGAAACAATGGGTGCCTCCAACTAGCAACAATCCTGGGGGAGTTTTGTTTAATTATTTTGATTTGATTTGAGCATGGGACCGGGCATCCTGGTTACCAGCAATTTTCTCATTAATGAGGAGCGGAGTCCACTCCTCTTGAGAATAACCCACCTAGCATGGAAGATATAGACAACCCTAGTTGATACATGAGCTGCTTGAGCATACAAAACAAAATTTCATTTGAAGGTTTGGAGTTTGGCACATACAAATTTACTTGGAACGGCAGGTAGATACCGCATATAGGAAGGTATGGTGGACTCATATGGAATAACTTTGGGGTTTATGGAGTTTGGATGCACAAGCAGTATTCCTGCTTAGTACAGGTGAAGGCTAGCAAGAGACTGGGAAGCGACCAACTAAGAGAGCGACAACAGTCATGAACATGCATTAAAATTAATCAACACTGAGTGCAAGCATGAGTAGGATATAATCCACCATGAACATAAATATCGTGAAGGCTATGTTGATTTTGTTTCAACTACATGCGTGAACATGTGCCAAGACAAGTCACTCGAAACATTCAATGGAGGATACCACCCTATCATACCACATCACAACCATTTTAATAACATGTTTGCACGCAAGGTAAACCATTATAATCTCCTAGCTAATTAAGCATGGCATAAGCAACTATAATCTCTAATTGTCATTGCAAACATGTTTATTCATAATAGGATGAATCAGGAACGATGAACTAATCATATTTACAAAAACAAGAGAGGTCGAGTTCATACCAGCTTCTCTCATCTCAATCAGTCCATCATATATCGTCATTATTGCCTTTCACTTGCACGACCAAATGGTGTGGATAATAATAATAGTGCACGTGCATTGGACTAAACTGGAATCAGCAAGCATTCAATTCAAGGGAGAAGACAAAGTAATATGGGCTCTTGGTTAAATCAACAATCATGCATATGAGAGCCACTAAACATTTTCATTATGGTCTTCTCCTCTCGACCCCCAAAGGAAATAAAAGAAATAAAACTATTTACACGGGAAAGCTCCCAACAAGCAAAAGAAGAACGAAAAATCTTTTTGGGTTTTCTTTTAATTACTACTACAAGCATGGAAATTAAACTAACTAATTTTTTTTGGTTTTTCTTAAGGTTTATCAAACACACAAGAAGAAAGCTAGAAAAAGAAATTAAACTAGCATGGATAGTTCAATGAAAAAGTATGAGCACCGACAACTAGAGTGAGTGTGTGTGAACATGAATGTAATGTCGGTGAGAAATACGTACTCCCCCAAACTTAGGCTTTTTACCTAAGTTGGTCTATGCCCATGGATCATGGCTACACTCTCCAGTGTACTGAGGAGTGTCATCATATTGCCACTGGCTGGCAATCTCCTCCGGATCCCACTGATAACAGGATGGACGATAAGGATCAAGTGGTAGTTCCAGCTTGGGCTTTGGGGCTGATGTCTGGCCCCGGTGCGCGTAAACTGCCGTCGGCAAGACAAGGTAATGGCCCGCAGTTAAATCAAACAAAGAGGGCACAGGCAAGATAATAGTTTCACTGTGTTTCTTATTAAATCTCAAACTATACAAAAGCATCTTATCATCATTATTAACAATGAACTCATGTGCTACCATGCTCTTGTAATCTAGAAAGGTAGGGGGCAACAATTTTTCCTCTTTCTCAAAATGCCTAATAGGTATCCTGAAATGTCTAGCAAGGCGTGCAGCATAGATACCTCCAAAGATGGGGCCCTTTGTACGGTTCAGGCTTAAACATTTAGCAATAATAGCACCCATACTAACACAGTTATCACGAAATAAAGCATGGAACAAAATAATAATATCAGGAACACTAAGGTTTCCATAGTTTCCACGACCAATTAAGCATCGACTAGCAAATATTGCAAAGTAGCGTAAAACAGGAAAATATATGCTAGTAATTCTTGCATCGAAAACCTTCCTCGTTTCCCCTACAGTAATAGTATCAATAAATCCATCCACATCTTTATGATGTGGTTCCTCTAAGCTGCCCCCGAAAGGTATCTTGCAAACCATGCAAAATTCATATAGTGACATCTCCCTAGACACATCATATAAATGAAACGCTATTGAAGGAGATGATTTCTTAGGATAAAAGTAGAAGTTTTGCACGAAAGTATTGGTGAGTAAGAGATACAGTTCGGCCTGGTCATGGAGGAAGTCGGTGAGGCCCGCATTATCAGCCAAAGAATAAAAGTCATCATAAATCTCGGCTGCTCTCAAGAAATCATCACAAGGCCATTCACACGGTTGTACTTCCGCCACACGGGGGAGATTATACTTGGCCTTTTCATTCTCATTAGATTTTTTATCCTTAGAGCCTTGGCTAGAAGAGCCCCTCAAAAATCTCTTAATCATTTTCTGAATTTTTTAGTAACTCGAAATAAAAGTGAATCAAACTCAACAAAACTGATAGCAACTACTCCCACAAGTGCCTAGAGTCTATATCATGCATTAGAATTACTTGGGACCATATAAATTTGACGTGCAAGCTCAAGAACAGGGTCACCTAGGCAGCAAAAATTTACAATGAATAAAGCACTAGAACAAGAACTAATTGGACCATTGGAGGAGACACATACCAAAGAACAATCCCCCAAAGTAGTTTTGTGAATGGAGCTTTGAGCAAGGAGATCGAAAATGGCAGCAAGGTGAGCTAGAACTCGTGCTTGAGCTGGATGGTGATTTTTTTGGGAGGAAGATGAAGTGTGTGGGTGCAGGAATAAGTGGAGGGGCCACCATGGGCCCACGAGGCAGGGGGCGCGCCCTGGACCCTCGTGGCCAGGTGCCAGCTCCCCCTGCTGTGTTCTCAGTGCCACATATTCTCAAATATTCCAAAAAAATCATATTAAATTTGCAGGGCATTTGGAGAACTTTTATTTCCTGGGTATTTTTTTGTTGCATGGATAATTCAGAAAACAGACAGAAAATATTATTTTACTTTATTTCATCTAAATAACAGAAAGTAAAAGGAGGGTACAGAAGGTTGTGCCTTCTAATTTCATCCATCTCATGCTCATCAAAAGGAATCCACTAACAAGGTTGATCAAGTCTTGTGAACAAACTCATTCCGAATAACATGGAACGAGAGAAATTTTGAATAACACTAGGTTACCTCAACAGGGATATGAACATCCCCAATAATAAGAATATCATATTTCTTCTTGACAGTGGGAAGAGGAAATTCAAAACCTCCAATAATGATAGTTGGAATTTTTCCAATAGAATTGGTGCTATGAACTTGAAGTTGTTTCCTCAGAAAGTGTACTGTATGCTCATTACCATTAACATGAAAAGTGACATTGCCTTTGTTGCAATCAATAACAGCCCCTCTAGTATTCAAAAAGGGTCTACCAAGGATAATCGACATACTATCATCCTCGGGAATATCAAGGATAACAAAGTCCGTTAAGATAGTGACGTTTGCAACCACAACAGGCACATCCTCACAAACACCGACATGTATAGCAGTTGATTTATCAGCCATTTGCAAAGATATTTCAGCAGGTGTCAACTTATTCAATTCAAGTCTACGATATAAAGAGAGAGGCATAACACTAACACTGGCTCCAAGATCAGTTTCTTTTAATGGAGCATGGTATAGTTAGTACTCCTGGATCTCCTAGTTTCTTAGGTATTCCACCTTTAAAAGTGTAATTAGCAAGCATGGTGGAAATTTCAGCTTTCGGTATCTTTCTTTTATTTGTAATAATATCTTTCATGTACTTAGCATAAGGATTCACTTTAAGCATATCAGTTAAACGCATACGTAAGAAGATAGGTCTAATCATTTCAGCAAAGCGCTCAAAATCCTTATCATCCTTTTTCTTGGATGGCTTAGGAGGAAAAGGCATGGGTTTCTGAACTCATGGTTCTCTTTTTTTTTCCGTGCTTCCTAGCTACAAAGTCTCTCTTATCATAACATTGATTCTTTGATTGTGGGTTATCAAGATCAACAGCAGGTTCAATCTCTACATCATTATTATTGCTAGGTTGAGCATCAACATGAACATTATCATTAACATTATCACTTGGTTCATGTTCATCACCAGATTGTGTTTCAGCATCAGAAATAGAAATATCATGGGATTTTCAGGTGTGTCTACAACATGTTCACTAGAAGCATGCAAAGTCCTATCATTTTTCTTTTTCTTCTTTTTAGAAGGACTAGGTGCATCTAAATTATTTCTCTGAGAATCTTGCTCGATTCTCTTAGGGTGGCCTTCAGGATACAAAGGTTCCTGAGTGATTTTACCAGTTCTAGTAGCCACTCTAACAGCAAAGTCATGTTTATTATTTAATTCATCGAGCAAATCACTTTGAGCTTTAAGTACTTGTTCTTCTTGAGTGGTAACCATAGAAGCATATTTACTAATAAGTTTAAGTTCACCTTTAACTCTAGCGATATAATCACTCAAGCGTCCAATCATGTAAGCATTACTTTTTAATTCTCTACCAACATAAGCATTGAAATTTTCTTGTCTAGCCATGAAGTCATCAAATTCATCCAAACATTGGCTAGGAAACTTAGTAGACGGGATTTCAACCTTATCATATATATAGAGAGAATTTACCTTTACTACCTATGTCGGGTTATCAAGACCATGTGTTTCTTCAATAGGTGGTATATTAAGACCATCTATTTCTTCAATAGGAGGTAAATTCTTAACATCTTCAGCTTTAATACCTTTTTCTTTCATAGATTTCTTTGCCTCTTGCATATCTTCAGGACTGAGAAATAGAACACCCCTTTTCTTCGGAGTTGGTTTAGGAGTTGGCTCGGGAGTTGGTTCGGGACGTGTCCAATTATTTTCATTAGTCAACATGTTATTCAATAGCAATTCAGCTTGATCGACTGTTCTTTCCCAGAAAACACAACCAACACAACTATCCAAGTGGTCCTTGAAAGCATCAATTAGTCCATTATAAAAGATATCAAGTATTTCATTTTTCTTAAGAGGATGATCAGGCGAAGCATTAAGTAATAGGAGAAGCCTCCCCCAAGCTTGTGGGAGACTCTCTTCTTCAATTTGCACAAAATTATATATTTCCCTCAAGGCAGCTTGTTTCTTATGAGCAGGAAAATATTTAGCAGAGAAGTAATAAATCATATCCTGGGAACTACGCACACAACCAGGATCAAGAGAATTAAACCAAGTTTTAGCATCACCCTTTAATGAGAATGGAAATATCTTAAGGATATAATAGTAGTGAGTTTTCTCATCATTAGTGAACAGGGTGGCTATATCATTCAATTTTGTAAGATGTGCCACAACAGTTTTAGATTCATTGCCATAAAAAGGATCAGATTCAACCAAAGTAATTATCTCAGGATCGACAGAGAATTCATAATCCTTATCAGTAACAAAGATAGGTGAAGTAGCAAAAGCAGGGTCATATTTCATTCTAGCATTTAGAGATTTTTGTTTCAGTTTAGCTAATAACTTCTTAAGATCATATCTATCATTGCAAGCAAGAATATCTCTAGTAGTTTCTTCATCCATAACATAACCCTCAGGAACAATAGGCAATTCATACTTAGGGGGAGAACCTTCATCATCACTATCTTCAATAATATCAGTTTCAATAATTTCATTTTCTCTAACCCTAGCAAGTTGTTCATCAAGAAATTCACCTAATGGCACAGTAGTTTCAAGCATAGAAGTAGTTTCATCATAAGTATCATGCATAGCGGAAGTGGCATCATCAATAACATGCGACATATCAGAATTAATAGCAGAAGCAGGTTTAGGTGTCGCAAGCTTACTCATAACAGAAGGAGAATCTAGTGCAGAGCTAGATGGCAGTTCCTTACCTCCCCTCGTAGTTGAGGGATAAATCTTAGTTCTTTCGTCTTTCAAGTTCCTCATAGTGATCAACAGATATAAATCCCAAGTGACTCAAAGAATAGAGCTATGCTCCCTCGCAACGGCGCCAGAAAATAGTCTTGATAACCCACAAGTATAGGGGATCACAACAGTTTTAGAGGGTAGAGTATTCAACCCAAATTTATTGATTCGACACAAGGGGAGCCAAAGAATATTCTCAAGTATTAGCAGTTGAGTTGTCAATTCAACCACACATGGATAACTTAGTATCTGCAGCAAAGTATTTAGTAGCAAAATAGTATGGAAGTAACGGTAACGGTAGCAAAAGTAACGATAGCAGTTTTGTAGCAATTGTAACAGTAGCAACGGTAAAGTAAATAAGCAAAGCACAATATGTGAAAAGCTCGTAAGCATTGGATCAGTGATGGATAATTATGTCGGATGTGATTCCTCATGTAATAGTTATAACATAGGGTGACACAGAACTAGCTCCAGTTCATCAATGTAATGTAGGCATGTATTCCGAATATAGTCATACGTGCTTATGGAAAAGAACTTGCATGACATCTTTTGTCCTACCCTCCCGTGGCAGCGGGGTCCTAGTGGAAACTAAGGGATATTAAGGCCTCCTTTTAATAGAGTACCGGACCAAAGCATTAACACATAGTGAATACATGAACTCCTCAAACTACGGTCATCACCGAGAAGTATCCTGATTATTGTCACTTCGGGGTTGTCGGATCATAACACATAATAGGTGACTATAGACTTTCAAGATAGGATCAAGAACTCACATATATTCATGAAAACATAATAGGTTCATATCTGAAATCATGGCACTCGGGCCCTAGTGACAAGCATTAAGCATAGCAAAGTCATAGCAACATCAATCTCAGAACATAGTGGATACTAGGGATCAAACCCTAACAAGACTAACTTCATTACTGGTAAATCTCATCCAACCCATCACCGTCCAGCAAGCTTACGATGGAATTACTCACTCACGGTGATGAGCATCATGAAATTGGTGATGGAGGATGGTTGATGATGACGACGGCGATGAATCCCCCTCTCCGGAGCCCCGAACGGACTCCAGATCAGCCCTCCCGAGAGAGATTAGGGCTTGGCGGCGGCTCTGTATCGTAAAATGCGATGAAACTTTCTCCCTGATATTTTTCTCCGTGAAAGCAAATATATGGAGTTGGAGTTGAGGTCGGTGGACGTCCAGGGGGCCCACGAGGCAGGGGCGTGCCTTAGGGGAGGGGGCGCGCCCCCCACCCTCGTGGACAGGGTGTGGGACCCCCGACACTAATTCTTTTGCCAGTATTTTTTATTAATTCTGAAAAGTTGCTCCGTGGATTTTCAGGTCATTCCAAGTACTTTTATTTCTGCACAAAAGTAACACCATGGCAGTTCTGCTGAAAACAGCGTCAGTCCGGGTTAGTTCCATTCGAATCATGCAAGTTAGAGTCCAAAACAAGGGCAAAAGTGTTTGGAAAAGTAGATACGATGGAGACGTATCACCTGTCTTTTTCATCATCAGATATAAAGGAATCGCCTTCTCACCCAGGCGGCTTATGAACAGGCTCAGGGCTGCAATACGACCCACCAGGCAATTAACATCACTGACACATGCCGACTTAGATAGAGATGTGATAGCCTTGATTTTCTCCAGGTTAGCCTCAATGCCCTGTTCTGAAACCAGAAACCCTAGCAATTTGCCTGCAGGTACACCAAAAACACACTTGGCCGGGTTAAGCATTGATAATCCCCAAGTGTAGGGAATCATCCTAGCAATTCCCAAAGGTGGAAGTGATAAGTATGGAGTGTCGAACCCACAAGGAGCTAATGGTAAGATCAATATTCTCTCAAGTCCTATCTGCCACTGATACGACTCTACGTACACCGAACGTTTGCTTCCAACTAGAAACGAGAAAGAAAACTATGTTGTGGGTATGAAGAGGATAACTTTGCATGGCATCGGAGAGCTAAAATATAAAAGTAGGTGTTGTTATCATAAAGTTAGAATGTATTACTAAATATTATAAATAGCGAGTGTGGAATAATGATGGGTGGGTGTGCGGAATTATCCTAGGAAATTGTTAACAAGACCGGTAATCACTATTGCAATTTCATATGAGGGAGAGGCATAAGCTAACATACTTTCTCTTCTTGGATCATATGCACTTATGATTGGAACTCTAGCAAGCATCCGCAACTAGTAAAGATAATTAAGGTAAAACCCAACCATAGCACTGACATATCAAGTCCCCTTTATCCCATACGCAACAACCCACTTACTCGAGTTTATGCTTCTGTCACTCAAGCAACCCACTATAAGTGAATCATGAACGTATTGCAACACCCTACAGCGGGAATCCCTCATGCTTGCGTGACACGGAGGGCACAATAGGACAACACCAAAATAAAACATACAACTCATACCAATCTAGATCATCAATCAACCCAAAGACAAAGGATATCTACTCAAAACATCATAGGATGGCAACACATCATTGGATCATAATATGTGGCATAAAGCACCATGTTCAAGTAGGGATTACAGCGGGGTGCGGGAGAGTGGACCGTGTAAAAGATGAGGATGGTGATGATGATGGTGATGTTGATGAAGACGATCACCGCGGTGATGATTCCCCTACCGATGGCACTTCGGCGCCACCGAGAGAGAGGACGAGAGGTTCTCCCCCTTATGCTTCCTCCTCCATGGCCTCCCCCTGGACGGGGAGAGGTTCTCCCACTGGTTATTGGCCTTCATGGCGATGATGGCCCCTCCGAGATCCTCCTCCATGGCCTCCGGTGATTATGGCCCCCTCCGGCAGGGTGCCAGAGAGGGCCTAGATTTATTTCTCGTGGCTACATAGGCATGCGGTGGCATAACTTCCGATCTCTCTTCCGTTCTGGGGTTTTCTCGATCACAACCAATCTCTTTCTCTTCATCGAAGCAAGTTGTTATTGTTGTTGGCTCATAGTGTGACCGACTCCAAACTGGCCCCATATCAGCGGGCGCAGCTGTCGATATATTTAACACACACTCTACAGAGGTTAGCACACTGTACCTACACCACGGAACCCATGGCCTCGCTCTCCAATATGTGTGGACCAACGGTGTTCCGACAAAACCGGTCTACTGTCATGACACCCTCCCGGCCACTTCGACCAACTCCCCTTTGGGCTAAGTCATGGGTGGCCACATGCCTACCAAAGGCATCAACGACCACCGTCGTGGCAAAATAAACAGTCCCAAACGGGCACACAAGGTTTATGTCCGCCTACCTGACTAGGGTAGCGCGCGCCCATAACCTTCCCTCGTCGGAGGCACCGGTGAGAGGCATGACAATAGATCCAGTTAGGTCCTTCCCATAAAGGCAAGCGTGGTTGCACTGGTCAGCTCGATTCAGTGGAACCATGACTCAGCCAACAGTTGTTCAAGTTCATTATCCGGTTAAACTTGAATGTAATAAGCTGAGCCATATTAAAATGACATGATGCAACTACAATGCATGAGCGTGATATCAACATAAGCATGGAGGTGCAACATAATCATCGAGCATAACCACAATGAATCATATATCCAAAAGAGCATGGCATACTGACGAGCATGAATATCACAAGTATAAATCTACCATAAGCATAGCATGACCACTAGCATCATGAATAAATACCATGCAAGAACATAACAAGAATACTACCAAGTGAGCAGGTAACCATCTAGATGCAACGGAACGAGCATAGCAATGGTACTGAATAACAAACTAAGCATGCATCCGAAGAACATCACTACTACCAGCATATATTAATACTAACAAGCATGACATGTGAAAATGATACTAGCAAGTAGCACAAGATATCACGATGCATCATAACATAGCATGAAAGTGAACAAGAATTCACGAGCATAACCGAAACAACGACAATAGTAGCAAACAAGCAGGCAGATGACGGCAAACCTTTATTAAATATTCAGGTTGAAAACCAAGGCTACTGCATGACTATCATGCAAGTGGCTGTTGTGGCTTGCCTGGGGGTGATGGAGACTCCGGGAAGAAGTGTAGTGAAGCCGCGGAACGAAAGCCGGATGGTTCTCTCTCGGAGGGGGCTGATTAGAGGCAAGGGCAAAATGGTCATTTTCACTTTGGGACAAATGGAACCAACAAAAAGCACTCGACGAGACGAAGACGTGAGCGCTGGTTTCACCTCGATCGGAGCTACGACTGAAAATTTATGAGGTGTTGAACTTCAGGGATCAATCTGTAAATATTTTCATTACCAACAAGTCCCCGGCGGCTGAAAATAGAAAACGCCTTTGAGCAAGATTGCATTTTTCGCAAGAGAAAGCGTATTTTTAGCCGGAAGAGAAGCGAAACACGCTTTTCCACTCGGAAAGCATATTTACAAGAAATACGTTTCCACTTATACACATGGACCAGGGGTGGGAGAGGCTTATAGGCGGGGTCCACGCGGCAGGAGGAGGGGGCCAACTAGATCGTCTTCTTCCCCGTGCTCTTATGCCTCGCGTGAAGCACATCAGCGGTAGTGGAGGGAAGAGGCCAAGGGGCTGGCCGGCTCAGGTGGCCTCCAGCCGAGCCGAGGCCACCTTTGGGTGCGGGGCGACGAGGCGCATCCATTCAGGGGAGCAAGCAGCGCCGGGGAGGAGTGGAGAGGAGGGGAGGAGCGGCGCCATGGGGAGACCAGGGGCGGCGGCCATGGTGGTGCTCCGGCGAAACGGGCGACTGCGGTGAGGGGCAAGTTGGTGGGGCGGCTGAGTGGAATGAGGGAGACTTGTTGGATGTGGTAGGAGGAGGAGAGGAGGCTCGGTGTGGCCGGAATCAAGCCGAGGCCGAGGCGGCCATGGTGGACGGCGACGAGCTCCTGCTAGATGTGGTGACTCCATAGGGCAAATGAGGCGAGGGAGAGAGCGATGAGGCGCGGGAGGACTTGGGGGTGCTACTTATAGGGAGAGCCCGGGAGAGCTCGAGAAACTTCGGTCGACAAGACAAACATGGAGTAGGGGACAGACGCGTCACGGGCGCGACGATTGCGACCAAACAGAGACGAGATGGGTCAGGGCAGCGATGCAGGGTGATGCAGGAGATCATAGGCTAACTCCAGGACACGGAGGAAGGCAACAGGAACATGAGGAAGAATGCGCTAGAGCTCGCAATTTGCATGACGCAAGCGTGATCACCACCCGCACTGGAGCAAATGGTTTGTTTTGGCCGGACCAACCATGTCTAGTGCATTCACCTTAGTGCCCTGAGTTCAAAGGCGGCAACTACTCGGTCTAGGGGCAAAGAAGAGAAAAACAGAAGGGGCCAAAACATTATGGCAGCAACCTGCTTGTGCTGCACAGAGGGGACACAAACTTGGCAACGAAGGAACTGATTTGTCTTGTGATGATCACACACTAAGGTGATGTTGATCACCAAAAATCAGCTTAAGAGGAGGAGTTTAGAGGGTGGTTGCTGTAGAAAGTGCCAACATGGCCAGATTTGAGGATTTTGAAGTTGCACTCACATGGAGAGGCAAGTTGAGCTGAGATTGGGCATGGCCTAATGATTTGAGGATATGAAGTTTCTCAAAAAGTTTCTATTGACACCAGATTTTGGCACGGTCAATAACTTATTTAAGATGGACTCAAATGGAGAAGTGATCTTCATGAAAGAGTTCCGTATTGTTGATATGAACATCTTTGAAGTTTGGGTCATCACAGTCCGATTTCATCTCGAAGGCCGAAACTATGCTCAAAGTACTAAGATCTTATATTCAGAGTACAGTTTGTCTTATTAAGCCCCCAAGACTACCTCAAATGGAAACATTATCTACACAGATTGTCTTCGTCTCGTCGAAACGATCGATTTTGATATAAAAATCATTCCAATCCGAGTTCGTATGCAAAATTTAGAGCCATCAGAATACAGCCCTGTCAGGAGGCAAAAACTGGCGCGCCCCACCATACACCTTGTCTGATGGGTAGCGCGAGGGATAGCCTGTTTTGCGCGACCGATTTGACCCTCAAGACAAACTCTGCTTGAAAAATGTTCAACATAAAAGTTGTTCGTCTCGTCGAAAGGTCAAGATTGCTTTTGGGCTCGTTTCCATCCGAGATCGTTTACCACCACAAAAAAGACCCGCAAGGTGCAGCTAGTTTAAACCGAACAGTTTTGGAAAGTTTGGACAAAACCAATCCGAATTTGACTAGGGTTTTGGACGTGAATCCAAGCCTTTTCCTTGCACAGGAAGTCCAGCCGCCTCTTATATACCTAAGGGATGACGGCCGATTGAACAACACACAATCGATCAATCAATCTACTAATTTTCTGTGTTCATCTACTTTTATCTCTCCCCTTGTATCTTTCTTCTTGGTCTTCGTCATTCTTCAAGATTGGAGGCTGCGAATCCACGAGGCTCTAGGGGTGGTAAGACCGACCTCGAGCAGCCAATTGTCGCCGCGAGCCCTGACGGGGTCCCTCCCGGGCGAGCAGGGCATCTGGTCCCAAAAGCGCCGGCTTGCTGTCTTGCGTATCGCGCTGGAAGTCGGCCTCCCGCGGTGTGAGTTGTGGAGCATCTCCCTCGGTGCCGCGGGTACACATCGACGTGTTCGTGTGACGCGTTCCAGCGTCAACACACTTTTTGGCGACTCCGCTGGGGACGAAGCTTCGAACGGTCTCCGGCCTGTTCTTGCTACGAAGAGATCGTCATCTAGGGTTTGCAGTCTACAAAGGTAATATGAATACCCAATCCCTTTATGTAGATGCAAATAATTCATATGGTGTTACTAGATCATTCAATGATTATACTCTATCGGCCAACCCTAGATTTTTCAATCATGCAACTAACTACGTGCAAGGGCCGATTCAAAGTAATTTATATACTTCAACTTCTTATGATATTAGTAACATACACCATATGTATCCCAACTTACATGCATCGGCAACCCAGCAAATTCATATGCCGATGAGCAACATGATGAGTTCGATTAATCAATTTGAAACACCCCAAGTTAGAATTTCCAATGCCATACAAGAAAGTGTTTCACCCTTTTATTCATCGGCAGCTAATGTGCAATATAGTAATCCAACCATGCCGATGAATGAGAGAATTGACCATGCTACTAGCGGCTATTCGGCCAGTTACTCTCAACCGTCATATGCTACACCTCATGTTACTAATTCTTCGGCACCATACACAACTGTAGATGCTCATAATTCGGCTTCACATCTTCCTGGTTATAGCCGAATGGATGTAAATTTTACAGGAGCGGTTGTGCCCAACATTGTAGAAGATGAGGTAGTGGTGGCTGTATTGAAGAGTTTAGCCCAAAATAAGAGAATTAGTGCTCTTTGCCTTGAACAACATGAAAAGGGGCTATTTCCTGATTATGCCGCAATAAAAGCTAGAGTTTTGCAAGAAGATGAATCTTTGCCAATTGATAAAATTGGCGAGCAAAAGTATGGTCTTACAACAATGCATATGCCTTCACCTAGTACTACATCATATTATACACCCCCTACACAATTGCAAAATTTCGGCAACACCCGTGTATCATTGCTGAAAGAATCTAAAAGCATTGGGGGGCAATCATATCCGGAGTGGGCTGAAATTGAGAAAAAGCTTAAAGCTAATTTTGCCGCTCGCCGTCAGAAACAAATAGAAAAAGAATTGGCTCAGATAAAAGAAGCATTGCCAATTGGTAGTATCAATGAAAAGAAGGATGATTCGGAACATGAAAGTGCTTCGGTTGAAAAATCCGAATCAAGTAGTATATATTCTGAATCCATCAATCCAACGAGGCAAGCATTATTGAGAAAGGGCATCGCAAGCATAGGAAAACAACGGTGCTTGATTTTTCTGAAGTTAATGGAACCTACTTCCTGCCCTATGAGTTCCGTGCCGTAGAAATTGACAAGCTTCAAGGACAAGAACAAATAGCCGAACAAAGTTCGGCCGACAAAAATCTTCAAAGCAATGATGCGCGGATTCAAGAAAAAGATGATGACAAGGTGTTGGGGAGCCATCCAAAGACGGAGCAAGATGTTCTTCAAATGGCACCACCATCATGTTCTTCCAACATATTTGAAGAGGTACGCATAGTGAGTAATTTACCTATTTTCAGATTTGGTCACAACTTTATTGTTGATGCATCTATTAGAAAAATCCTCATAGGTAATTTTGAAAGACCAATGAAGAAGGGTAATTTACTTGTTAGCAATAAAATTGTTTTAGAACATATCGGTCAACCAATTGTGCCATTTATAAAGACCGACAATGACTTATTATTGCAGCCAAAGCTTTCCCCGTTGCCTTATGTAAAGTTCATATCTATTTGGGTAGCTTTGCTTATTTCGTACTTGGCTTGCACTTGGTCTCAATTGAGACATGTATGTTCTAACTATTTTTATTTTAGAAATTTAAAGCCAGTTAAATTCTATTGAGAAAACTGATGCTAATACAATATCTTATCCAAAGACATCAGAGATAGAGTGGAAAACACAATGCATAGCCGAATGGGGAGATTCCAGATTTGAACCATTCGTTTGCTTATCTCCAAAGCCGTTCAAACGGCAAGATCGGCTAGAAAATAAGAAGTATACCTTCAATTCAAGCATGTGTGATCAAATATTTGATTTGTTGCTGAAAAATAATTACATTACAATTCTCGATCACCATGTTAAGCCATCAATCCAAGGACGAATGTATTGTAAGTTGCATGATTCGTCCAAACATAATTTTGAGTATTGCAACATGTTTCGGCAAATAGTTAAATCGGCCATTGAAAAAGGACGATTGAAGTTTGTTGAAACACCAAGAGATGACCAATCTATTCTGATTGGTCCCGATGGCAAAAGGTTTTTGCATCGGCTGCTTCAAGCCAATCCATTTAAAGAGAATGTAAAAACTGCAGGTGATGGGATCAAGGTTTCAAGTAAAGAAGTTGTTGAAGAGCATAATGAACATAATCTTGAGGGCGAAAATTCCATCGAAGCTACAATGGAGACGCCAAGGACTGGGGGCAGCAAGCAAATCCAATGATCGATGAAAGCAAACCAAAAGAAAACAAAGGCCGAAATAAGCGCAAGTGTAAGAGATCAAAAATCACCTTTGCTGAACTATTGGATAAATATCAAAAGATGAGTGGAGAGAAGAATGCTTATCGGCCAAATCATGCAAAGAAACCAAGGTCACCCCCAAGGCGCAAATATGAGGATCGGTATTGGCAAAGTGATAATTTTAATGCAACATATTCATATCCTTATTTTGGGCCGCCAATGCCAATGCCGTGGATGCCTCCCTATGCTCATATAGATACATATTTATCATGGGACAGGTATGATACAAGGGCAAATTCTCCATCTTATTCTAGACCATCTCACTAATACTATGCAGCTCCAAGAAGATCAACATTTGAACAATCACGCTTCAAAGACCGTTTAAATCACAAGGAATCGGTCCAGAGCTCAAGGAAGAATGAACAGGTGGTAAAGCAAGTTTACTGCGTGAAAAGAGATGGTCGTAATTGTGCTACTTCATATTTGATCTCAAATAACAAAGAGCCAATTAAAATGTTGACATTGGCTACAAAAGGCAATGAAGTTAAACAATCAATTGATAAAAATCAGAGTGCCAAATCTGAAGAAAATAAGTTGAGGGTGCACAAGGCCCAGAAAGAGTTGCCATTGGTTGAAACAAAATCACAGTCGAGGTGCTCACTCGGCTTATCGTATTGGCAAAAGAAGGAATTACAAAATCTTAGTGCACAAGAGCTTAGAAAGAGGAACATGGCATGGGTTCCCAAGAGGATCAATCAAAACAAAAACAATGTGCATGCTTCAATTGCAACAAGTACAATAAAAATGAAGAAGGAGAATGATGGAAGCAACAAACAATTAAGCCGAAGGTGTGCATCACAACATCAAAATCTTCGGTTAGCACATCATCCATTTTTTTCAACAATTCCATTGATGCCTTTGCCATGGAATTCATCCACAGGTATGATCAGTTACCCTCCATGGACTTATTTTGATTCATGGATGCAACATAATTTTCTATATGATGACAGAGTATTACCAATTCACTATACATTTGGTTAGTTACATTTTTGTTGCTAAGACAAAGGAGCCGAAATATTTTATTGCTATTTTATTTGTTTATTTCCGCTATACATGTTTTAATGGATGAATTCTACATGAACCTCATGGTAATGGCTGATACTTAACTATCGTCCTAAGAAACTATCTGATCATGGCCGGTGTGGAATTCTAACACCGTCCTTAGTTCAATTGGAACCGAGACAAGGTACATGTTAAGTGATATTAGCTTTGTCTCTCTAGTACTATGGAGATTATATTTTGATGGTTCAATTTGTAGCGATGGCCAAAGTGTTGGTGTTGTTTATTTATCTCCATATGGAGCTAGTTTGTGAAGCCTCATGCCGCTTAAGATATTTTTGCACAATGATCAAAGCCGAATATGCATTGTCATTCGGATTGGAGCTTTGCCTTGATATAGGTGCTATACATATTGAGGCTTCCGGTGATTCGTTATTAGTAGTGCAACAAATATCCAAGGGTTATCAATGTTTTGACGGATCACTTATAGTTTATCTTTTGGTATGTCTAGATGCAAGATTTACCTTGGGTTGCTTTGAAATTGTTCATATATCTAGGCATGACAATTCGAAAGAGTTGGCACAGCAAGCGTCCGGCTACTATGTTAACCATGATGTATTGCATTTGTATCAATAGCCGATGCTAGGTCTTGTCAACATAGGTAAGGCTGAATCGAAGCCCACCGCTTCGGCCACTAATGAAACTTTTATGCAGGAGAAGTAAGGATTGGAGGAAGTTCATTCTTGATTATCTGCAAAATCCTAGCGAAAGGGTGAACAATATGGTTTGGAGGATGGTTTTGATCTATGGAACCTTATAACCGGATTGTTATAGAAGCTGAGAAGTTTTCACCCAAGTTTGCACCAAGAGGTTCAAACAAGAAATGGCTGATATATACTTGTCATCCTAAGAACATGCAAAATGGCCGATGGAGTGTTGACATCGTCCTTAGAACAAGCTATGCGGAAGTTATTTTTCGGCACACAAACTTTGCCGAAAAACAGGGGGGCATGTGTTGACACCAGATTTTGGCACTATCAATAACTTATTTAAGATGGCCTCAAATGGAGAAGTGATCTTCATGAAAGAGTTCCGTATTGTCGATATGAACATCTTTGAAATTTGGGTCATGACAGTCCGATTTCATCTCGAAGGCCGAAACTATGCTCAAAGTACTAAGATCTTATATTCAGAGTACAGTTTGGCTGATTAAGCCCCCAAGACGACCTCAAATGGAAAAATCGTCTACACGGATTGTCTTCGTCTCGTCGAAACAATCGATTTTGATATAAAAATCGTTCCAATCCAAGTTCGTATGCAAAAGTTAGAGACATCGGAATACAACCCTATCAGGAGGCAAAAACTGGCGCGCCCCACCACACACCCTGTCTGATGGGTAGCGCGAGGGATAGCCTGTTTTGCGCGACCGATTTGACTCTCAAAATGACCTCTGATCAAAAAACATTCAACATAAAAGTTGTTTTTCTTGTCGAAACGGTCAAGATTGCTTTTGGGCTCGTTTCCATCCGAAATCGTTTACCACCACAAAAAAGACCCGCAAGGTGCAGCCAGTTTAAACCGAACAGTTTTGGAAAGTTCGGACAAAACTAATCTGAATTTGACTAGGGTTTTGGACGTAAATCCAAGCCTTTTCCTTGCACGAGAAGTCCAGCCGCCTCTTATATACCTAAGGGGTGATGGCCGATTGAACAACACACAATCGATCAATTCATCTACCCCTTTTTATCTTTTATCTTTTCTCCTTAACCCTAATTCTTCTTCTTCCTCGTTCTTCGTTCGTTCTTATTGCAGGACGGTGATCCTCGAGGCCCTAGGGGCGGTCGGGCCGACCTAGGGCAGCCCTTAGCCGCCGCGCGCCCTGACGGGGTCCCTCCCGGGCGTGTGGGGTTTCGAGTCTTCAAAAGCACCCGTCGGATTGCCTGCGTACCGCGCTTCCGGACGGGTCTCCTTCGAGGTGAGTTGTGGTGCATCACCCTCGGCGTTGGAGGTGCAAGGTGACATGTTCGTGCACTTTCTTCACAAAGCATCTCTCTGGACAGAATTTTGCAAAAATTCCACAGGGCAAATGGTGTGGTGGATTGAGCCAAAACTTGGTGGAGGGAGTTTATATGGATAGGAGAATGCCCTGGAAAATTTGCAGCTTAAATGAAGCAATATAAAATATAGTTGCTTCACAAACTGAAAACCTGACCAGAAACAAAGATTTGGAGCTGTGCTCACATAGATGAGTTGAGCTCAAATTTGGTGGAGAGTGATGATTTTATCATATGAAGGACCTTGCAAAATTTTAACTCATTTGGATATGCCTATCTAGCACTTCCTTCACAATGTCTTCCCTTAGACAGGAACTTTGAAAAATTGCTCAGGAATATTTACTAAGCAAATTGGGTTGAATTTTGGCATGGGGCAATTATATGGACAATAAAAGATGTCCAACAAGTTTGGTGTCAATTGGGCAAAGATAAATAGCACTTGCTTTGCAATGTGCCATTTAGGGCAATTTAGGGCAGAACAGGAAAAGAATTATTGGAGGATTATTTTTTAACGTGGCAATGAAAAGTTTTGCCATATTGGAGCAAGATAGTACCCAAAAAATTTATGAGAATTATTTGAGAATTTTGGGAGTGACACAAATATAGGTTGCTTCACAACCTAGGGAAAATAGGATGATTCCTTTATCAGAAAAGGAATATTCCCAATAAAAGAATATTGGGATTTGGGCTAGGATGAAAATGACATGAGCTAGAGATGGTTTTGGGGATGACAAGCCACTATAAAACCTAGGAAGACATGATCTTTTGAAGTTTTGGAACCACATAGCCACAAAAAAGCAATTCAAACCAAGAAATCGAAGAAAATCAAAGGAAAAAAGAAAAGGGCAAAATCCAAGGTGTTACATGGCCCCATGGTGGGCGCCAACTATCGTAGTTTGTCACGGCAGATGTCCTCATGAAAGGACATAAACGTGAGGCCATTGCAATGGTGACTAACTTATCGGGGTTGAGCGGGACGAGAGACACGAGATTACCCAGGTTCGGCCCCTCGCGGTGGAGGTAAAAGCCTATGTCATGCTTTATGTTGTATTGCTTGAGTATCGATTACAAGGGAGCAGATTCACTTGACCTATCTATCGATTGATTGTAACATGTCTATTCTACGCCGGGGACTCGCCTTTATATACAGGTCGAGGGCCCCGGCTTACAAGAGTCCGGTCGGGTCATGTTTCATGACCGATACTAACTCTAAGTCGCCTTGCCTTTCACGGCAAGTCGCCATCGGGCGGCTTACACTTCTGGGCCACACATCGTTTTCTGACCTTGGGCTCAATCTGGCCCATCTTGTAAGTCGCCTCTTCATCCCTGTGCCTTGATCACCTGAGCATGTCTAAGGCCTATCGTATTGAGTCGCCAGTAGCCTAACCCGGACCATTTAGGGTGGGTTATATCACGGGATTATATCCCCAACAATCCCCTCACGTGCTCATCCTCTTAAGCCCTTGCTATCAAGGTGGTCAACATATTGGTTACTATTTTAAAACGAGTCAACAACATCTGAATCATCATAGGCCTATAAGTCTAAAAGTTCTTGATCCAAAAAAATATCAATTAGATGCAAAGCCCTTCAATGCATGCAACCTTTGTTGATGGGGTTGTCAATTGACTTTGCAAAAAATCAACTTAGAAATAATTCTATTGAGTTTTCAATTGTGTAATTTATGCATTTTCTCATGTTGGTCACAACTCCTTCCATATGCGCCAATTGGGCACAAGTATCATGTATATTATTTTTCACTGCAATGACCCTATTAGTTCTTGCATGTGCTATATGCAAATCGACTTATTTTTCTTGAAATAAGTCCATTTTGTGAAGCGTGAGTCTGAAGGTGGGGACGACATGAGGAGTGTCGACCAAGGCGATGGCGAGCCATGAATGAGCACAAGCTGGCGGGAGCGAGTCCGAAACTTGACGGGTGTAGGCCGGCGGTGCGGGAGGTCGCCAGAGTTGTTCACTAGCGGTGGGAGGGGGCCCTTAGAGGGATATCCATTGGCGGCAACCAGCATGACGATGGGAGAAGGTCGAGGGGAGGGCAGAGAGATCATGGGAGCGCCGCCAACAACAGGTGGTGGAGGCCAGCGGTTAGGGTGGTGTTGGGAGGTGACGAAAAGGATGAACAATGGAGACGTGTTCTTGGCCATTGGATGGAGTTCACTCGCCGAAAAAGTAGTGACTTGCACCCAGAAAATCATTCAACTTGTGCATAATCTATCTCATTAGTTCTCCTCAGCACCTCATATCCGCTCAATCATTTGGGAGTTGTTTGGTTGCCTGCATATTGCTCAGCCAGGCTCTAGAGATGTGAGCTTAGCCTGTTTTGGATGCCTGACTTGCATGGAGATTTTGGCCCACATTGAACATAAAGCATTGTTGGGCCTGGCTAAGTGAAAATGCTCGAATCGGCCGTTTTTTCTCGAACCTATTCGACCTCATCCACTCAGCGAGACCCGAGCGATGCAAGCGAGTGCAGGTGGGTGGGTGTGGTGGTGCGAGGTCGGTGCACGCGTGTTCCTAGGTTTCCACGTGTTGTGTTCTAGTCACCTCCCTTTATCACCTAACCCCTTCTAACATATGCAATGGTGCTTCAATTCAAAATAAGCTCTACACTCAAAAGATGCCCATCGACATTGTGATTCCATTCAGGCCATCAGTTTGTAGTTTTGTTGACCATAAATCTTCAATTTTGTGTTCATTTTTTGAGTTTTTTAGATGAATTTTGGCAAATTCTTCGCACAATGTCAACCATTTGAAATTTTCTTTGATCTTTAACTTCATCTACCTATTTCACATGACTTCCGTGTTGTACATTTTCTGTATCGATGGTCATAAACGAGTACGTGTACATCTCCCTACTAGATTGTACAGATGCATTGCTTACACTCTTTCATCTTCTTCATCTAGTCTCTTCTAATCTACACAACGGTGCTTCGTTTCAAGATAAATTGTACACAAAAAGATGCCTATCAATGTTGTGATTCCATTCAGGCGATCGGTTCCTAGTTTTGTTGATTGTAAATGTTCAATTTAAGTTCCTGTTTGGAGCTTTTTTAAACGAAATTGAGGTCGACTATTTAAAATTTTATGTGACCAGTAGCTTTATCTCACCGTTTCACATGATTTTCGTGTTGTACGTTTTTTGTTTCAACACTCGTAAATTAGTAGATGTATATCTCCCTAAGGTCTTCGTGTCGTACATGTTAGTTTAGATGAAATTTAGCATTCACCGGACACGCTCGACCGTTTGAAATTTTCTTTGACCATTAGCTTCGTTTCATTGTTCCGTAGAACTTTTGTGTTCTATGTTTTTTGTTTCGATTGCGTAGATGAATAGATCTTATCTACTCTATTTAAACCCATGTCCATGTGTGGTCTTTAACTTAATTGTATTCTCTTGTCAGTATTTGCTCAGCCAGGCTCAACCAAGCCACAGATGCAAATAGCCCAAAGACGATGCAGACAACCAAGCATACCCTTGGAGTTTTATATTGATTTAAAGTTAGATGTGGTGCCTTGTGTATTATGAGAAAAATGAAGTGAAAGCTTTGTTTTTTGCGATCAAGAAAAGTGATAGCTAAGGGCATCTCCAACGGTGACTCACAAACCGCCCGCATCCGTCCGGATCGCGCTGCTCAGACTGCGGAAGCCATCCAACGCAATCCTGTATTGATCCGCTGCGCGGTCTGGACGTGTTTTCTCCTGCAAATCGGAGACAAACGTGAGGAGGGGGCTTTGCGGGAGTCTCGACACGCAAAACATCGCTCTTCACCCCCTTGGCCCACCCAAAAGGAAGGCGGAGCCCACACATTTGGAGCATCTCGCATTATTTCCGTGCCAAAATCCCTCACTTTCTTCTTCCATCCCCGCCGCTCTCGGCCCAATTTTCGCTCTTTTCTCCCACCCTCTCATTCCTTTGGTTGCCGACGCATGGAACTGTTGGAGAACTTGTCGGAGATGGAGCCGATGGAGGTACCATAAGATCCGAGCATCACGCTTGCCCGAAAGATCAGCTCGGCTACGTGGCAAACTCGCCGCGTCAAGGCGAAGGCCTCAACGGAGGAGAAGCTCAAGAAGCGTTTGGCCGCCGATTGGCCTAGTGGCGGAGTTGGGCGTGGAGGTCGTAGCGGCAAAGGAGGATGCCACCAGATGGGCACACCCACAGTACAGACGGCGCCGTGGCCGAAGCCTTACAAGCCTCCCAACTACCACGCCGCCAAGCAGCTCGGAACCTCCACCGGTACGGTGCCTTACATCGTTAATGTTAACGCGGTGCCGCTCTTCTTCGAGTATTCTTCGCCGCAACTCATTCAGGCATGGACGACGGGTGGGGGGCAGATGGGTGCCCGCACGTTGTTCACTACAATGCCTAGCGGGGGAGCCGACGTACGACGACTCGGACAGGGAGTTGCTCGACATCATCCGTGACAGAGGCGAGGGAGGAGGGGGCTATGAGGACGAACATGAAGAAGTGGGAGGAGGAGAGGGCGAAGCAAGGAGGTGCGGCGGCCAAGCTGACGAAGAGGTTCTAGGACATCTTGGCGAAGGAGCAGGCATGCGTGAAGCGGTCGGACATCAAGTAGGAGAAGAATGCGGAGAGGTTCAAACTGTTGATGGAGGCGGCGGCAAGAAGCTCAAGCTCGAAGAGAGGATGACCATGACCGAAGACAGGAATGCCGCGCTCGAGGAAAAGAGGGAGAAGAAGGCGGAGAGGTTCAAACTATTAATGGAGGCGACGGACGGGAAGCTCAAGCTCGAAGAGAGGAGGACCATGATCGAAGAGAGGAAGGCTGCGCTCGAGGAAAAGAAGGTGATGATCGCCACCAATGTGAAGGAGGCCAAGATGTTGACCTTGAATGGGGACTCCTTGGATGCCGACGCAAGAATCATCGTGCAATCCGCCCGCTACCAGATGTTGCAGCGACAGAAAGATCAGTAGTTGGCGGCGGTGGACGACGTGGACGCAGCCGAGGCGTACGCGGTTGTGGACGAGGAGGCGGAGGCTGCCTATACAGCGGCGGGACCCCCTTGATCAGGGAGCAGACGACAGGAATTGCCGGTCCAGCAGGGCAGAAATCCACAGACTGTCAAACTCGTGTTCTTTTGAATTCGGGTAAAAACTAAGCATACTTGCCTTTTTTGTTGTTGTGATCGGACATGCGATCCGGCGCGTTGTGTGGATCAAAATACATTTAAATTTAAATTTATTGGCAGTTATTATTATTTTTAAAGGAGGAATACTCGCCTATTTGGCGGGTATATACAGGATAGCGTTGAATATACAGATGCGGGACAAAATTTACGGATTGCCCTTGGAGATGGCCTAACTCAAGGCTAACACTTATACAAAATAGTTGGATAAATCCTTGACGCACAAAATGTATTCTTTGACGGTCGCACGTGATTAAATAAAGCTCTGATTTTTCTACATGGATCGTGTTAGCAGTTAAAAAAAACTGTCAATTCAAAAACAAAAAGCAAAATTATTTCTCCACTCCTACTACCGCGCGTCGTCCTCTTCAATGGCACGACGAGGCGATGCTCCGGCTGTCGGACGGCACGAAGGCCAGCGCGAGTAGTACGGCCATAAGCCCCACGGGGACCAGCAGCAGCAGCGACGGCGGCGGCGGGAGCGGCGGCAGGACCAGCGGCAGGAACACCAGCAGCGCGGTCAGGCAGAGGAACAGCACGGCCAGCTCCGCCGTGAAGTACCCCGCGGTCGCGGCTGACGCCCCCTGCCCTTGCGGCCCCACCCGTTTCCCCTGCGCCCCCCGCGTCCGCCCTCCTCCGCCGCCGGCCATCGAACCGCTCCTCCTCGCCCTGCTCTCCGTCGACATTCGATCGGCGTGGACTGTCCCAATTCCAAGCGGAGAGCAACGAGTATGTCCGCCACTGCTTGATTGTATCAGCAGCAGACAACTTGTACGTGGTACATATAAGGACTAACCAGAAGGGCTTGCTACTTGCTGCAACGGAATGTGATGAAAGATAGCTCTGAATTCGGGCGGCGCAATGGCCATGGACAGATACTGGTGGCGTGGGCGTGGCTGCGCGAGTGCGGGGTCTATAGGATGCCCCGGATGCGCAACTGTACCCGTCGGCCAATTGGCCTGTGTTGGGGGGCAGACCCTGAAGATTTGGTGGCCCGGGTGCAGTGTATCGGGCGCTTTGGCACCTAGGGTCAGCTGGTCATCCTTTGATGGCTGCTTTTCCCACTGGTGATGCAAGCAGACGAGACAGCCTCACATGGCCTCCGATTCAGTCTTGTTAAGGTTATGCAGGTTCCTCCCCCCTGCGGAGAGAATCCCGCCCGTCCAACAATCTCGTCTCGTGGTCTCTTTTCTTATCGGGTGGGGTGCTAGCTAGATAGCTAGCTTACCTAATGGAGTATAATTATGCCCTGTTGACAGTCTCCAGTAAGGATGATTTGAAGTTCTTTAGTACTAGTAATTAGTTTCCGGTAATGGCCTCGATGTACTGGCTGGATTGATAGCCGGTCGTTGCAAGATCTCAGGCGAGATGTGCAGTATCTCTTCACCGATACTCCCTCCCGTTGGGCCTTGGCAGGGGCATGACAAGATCAAGCTAACGATAGTCGGACCGGCCGGAAACCATGCATCGTGCATGCACCGGATATTTCTGCGCGATTAAACAAGGCGACCGTGCTGTACTCCCAGAATCGTATCAGCGTATCAGCATATGCTGGGTTCAGAGAGCAGCGGCTTTTCTTAGGATACATAGGCGCGCGCCGTGTTTGCATATCTCTATGGTAAAGCGAGCGAGCGCAAGTTGGCTGGGGCTGGATTTGGAGCATATTGGACGGGATTGCATACGAATTATGTAGATGGCTTGCTTGCTCCCTTGTGCGCGCGCTTGTGTTTTTATTTTATTTTTGAAATAAACATCACACTTTATTAATTGAATATAAGAGTTACATCGTCAATAAGGAAAGATAGAATGTTATCTATAGGCTCCTCACACCAATCCCTAGTCTTAGAAAATTTCGCTAGTCTAGCAAGTTTATGAGCAACCTTATTTGTTTCCGTATTACAATGTTCAAACCTAGTAACAGAAAAATCACATGTCATAAAATAGCAATCGTCGAACACTGCCGCTGCCGCACCCGTCAATTGTCCTCCATTTTTCATTGTGTCAATCACTTCCATATTATTAGAGTTGACAATAAGGCGATTGCAACTCGCTTTCCGTGCAAGGATTAAGCCAAACCTTAGAGCTAGTGTTTCTGTTGTTAATACATCAGCACACCAATCAATTCTCCAATTTCCGCCAACAATGAACATTCCTTTGTCATCTCCGAGGACAGCCCCTGTCGTGCCCCTAAGCAGATCGTGATCAAAGGAAGCATCAACATTTAGTCACAAAACTCATAGGAGGTGAGGGAGTCCCGGATTAGGGGGTGTCCCGATAGCCGGACTACCATCATCGGCCGAACTATCATCGGCCGGACTATCATCATCGACCGGACTCCAAGACTATGAAGATGCAAGATTGAAGACTTCGTCCCGCGTCCGGATGGGACTTTCCTTGGCGTGGAAGGCAAGCTTGGCGATACGGATACGTAGATCTCCTACCATTGTAACCGACTCTATGTAACCCTAGCCCTCTCCGGTGTCTATATAAACCGGATGGCTCTAGTCCGTAGAACAACAACAACAACAACAACAACAACAACCATTACAATCATACCATAGGCTAGCTTCTAGGGTTTAGCCTCCTTGATCTCGTGGTAGATCCACTCTTGTAAACATCTACAATATCAATATCAATCAAGCAGGACGTAGGGTTTTACCTCCATCAAGAGGGCCCGAACCTGGGTAAAACATCGTGTCCCTTGTCTCCTGTTACCATCCGCCTAGACGCACAGTTCGGGACCCCCTACCCGAGATCCGCCGGTTTTGACACCGACATTGGTGCTTTCATTGAGAGTTCCTCTGTGCCGTCACCGATAGGAAGGATGCCTCCTCCCGTCTTCAAGGACGGTATTTTCGCCAAAGGAGCCTTGGCCGCCGGCCAAACTATCCGGCTAGGTGGTTTTCCTATGACCGCATGTCCGGCCACCGCTTCGACAATGACCTCTCAAGTCGTCAAAAGCAATCTTCACGTCAGCTCGGAATTCGCCGAGCGGCTGGATCCAATAGAGCTCTCGTCCGTAAATGAGCTCTTGGATCGCATCGCCGCCCTGGGAGTCGCTACAGACTACAATCAGATTGGGCTTAAAACCGATCTGAGAGAGATTAACTCTCCCCAGGTCACCCACCACGTTGCAGTGGTAGAGGAACAATGCGGCGACTCTTCTCCTGTATTGAAAACTAGTCATGTCCAGGCTCCCGAACCCCCCATGCCGGATTCCCGCGGAGGGACGGACTTCGATCAAGCACTGAACTTAAAGTCAGGCATCGGACCAGACTCGTTGGACAACGTCCAGCAATCCAAGCTTCCAAATTTGGAAACTTCTCGGCCTTCGAGCCTTGAGATGGGTAGGGTTCCGGACTTAATTCCACCCACCCGCCCAGACATATGCGATCTATCTCTAATCTGGCAAGAGCCCGCTGAGACAGTACATCACTACTGGGCCAGATTCGTCCTGGTTATGGACAGGATAAAGGACTGCCGAGAGGAAAACGCAATCTCAATTTTTTGCAATAATTGCACGGACGAGGGAATCTTGAACGCCGTCAACCGTCGTGAAATTACACGCTTCGCCGACCTGGCGTCCATAGTACGAAAGTACTGTGCGATGGAGAGTTTCCGGACAACCGAAAATAAGTTTTGGAACAATCCGGCCCCGAATACAACCCTAGTCCGCAACAAAAGGGTGCATTACACTCAGGCACCAGATACAAAAACCAAAAAGCAAAGACCCCATAAAGGGCACGGAACCGTACTGGAGGGATGGCTTGGCGGACCCTGTAAAATTAACAGTACAGAAGGCGCCGTCCCAACACATAGCCTTCGAGCATGTTGGATATTACGGCAGGTGGCCAAAAGTGGAGAGGAGCTTCTAGCCCCAGAAAACCACTCCAACAACATCAGTACGGTATCAACAGTCTTCGAGACTTTCGCATCAAATAACACGCGGAAACGAACAATCCGCAGCCTCGTCGAAGTCTACCAAGTAGCAACAACCAATCCATGGAGCGACACAGCCATCACCTTCAACGCCAGCGACGAACCTAAATTCCGAACAGCCTGAGCTCCAGCCGCACTGGTACTTAGTCCAATAGTGGACGGCTTTCGACTTACAAAAGTCCTCATGGATGGCGGCAGCGGATTAAACCTCATCTACGAGGAAACCCTTCAAAAAATGGAAATAGACTGGAGCTGCATTGAGCGAAGCAGCACAACCTTTAGAGGAATAATCCCTAGCCGGGAGGCGCGCTGCACAGGAAAAATCACACTCGATGTGGTATTCGGCTCGCCGGACAATTACAGATCTGAAGAAGTCACGTTCCAAGTGGCCCCGTTCAACAGCGGATATCACGCTATATTAGGATGAGAGGCATTCACAATTTTTCAAGCCGTACCCCATTACGGGTACATGAAGCTCAAAATGCCTGGGCCCGGCGGAATAATCACTCTCGTTAGTGATCCGGACATAGCACTCCGCGCCGAAAACAAGACAGCCGCATTAGCCTTAGAGGCACTATCCGAAGCCCTAGCGGCAGAGGAACTCACCGCGCTGCGCTCTACGGTGAATAGGGACGATGTGATACTCGATAGGAGATCCAAGTCCACCTCCTTTAAACCAGCAGATGAAATAGTAAAATTCCAGGTCCACCCAACGGACCCGACAAAGACGGCCTCCATCGGGGCACAACTAAACCCTGATGTAGACGCCGCACTGCGAGAATTCCTTCGGGAAAATTGGGACATTTTTGCCTGGCACCCGTCGGATATGCCCGGAATCCCACGCAGATTGGCAGAACACAGCCTAAACATCCTAAAAGGATTCAAGCCAGTCAGACAGGCTCTTCGACGATTTTCGGAACCCAAAAGACAGGCAATGGGAGAAGAGCTAGCCAAACTATTGGAAGCCGGATTCATCAGAGACATCAAACATCCGGATTGGCTAGCAAACCTAGTAATGGTACCAAAGAAGGACAAATCCTGGCGCCTATGTGTCGACTTCAAATACCTAAATAAAGCCTGCCCAAAGGATCCCTTCCCCCTCCCCCGCATCGACCAAATCATCGATGCCACTGCAGGGCACGATTCATTGTGCTTCCTGGACGCATACTCCGGCTATCATCAAATCAAGATGGCAGAAGCGGATCAAGCCGCAACGGCATTCATTACTCCATATGGATCATTCTGCTTCAACACGATGCCCTTCGGACTTAAAAACGCCGGCGCAACATATCAGCGCATGATTCAGACATGTCTGGCTACCCAGATCGGCAAAACAGTAGAGGCATACGTAGACGATGTAGTCGTCAAAACTAAACACGTCGAAACTCTAGTAGACGACTTGAGGCTCACATTCGACAACCTCAGAGCATATGACATCAAGCTGAATCCAGAAAAATGCGTTTTCGGCGTACCAGCTAGAAAGCTGCTGGGCTTCATCGTATCCGGTAGAGGAATTGAAGCAAACCCAGCCAAGATCCGAGCTCTGTCATAGCTAGATATCCCAAAAGACCTCAAGCAAATACAAAAATTGACTGGATGCGTGGGGGCTCTAAGCCGCTTTATCTCCCGTCTAGGAGAAAAGGCATTGCCCCTCTATCGCCTCCTTAGGCGCACCGAACACTTCGAGTGGACGGATGCTGCCACCGCCGGACTCGAAGAAATAAAGGCCATATTGGCAACAAATCCGGTCCTGGCTGCGCCCAACCTGGGCGAACCAATGTTGTTATACATCTCGGCAACGCATCAAGTTGTAAGCGCGGTACTCGTCGTCGAACGAGAGACAGAAGGGCATAAATTCCCTCTTCAAAAACCAGTATACTACGTATCCACTGTGTTAACCCCCTGCAAGTCCCGTTACCCGCACTATCAGAAGATAGCATACGCGGTGTTCATGGCATCCCGGAAGCTCCGACACTACTTTCAAGAGTGTTTGATAACAGTGGCCTCCGAAGTACCACTTAATGACATTATAAACAACCGCGACGCGACGGGCAGGATTGCAAAATGGGCCATTGAGCTCTTACCATTTGATATAACTTACAAACCTCGGCGAGCTATAAAGTCACAAGTTTTGGCTGACTTTGTCGCTGAATGGACCGAAGCCGAACTCCCTAAAGAGTACGGCGCATACTCCAATTGGATTATGCACTTCGACGACTCTAAAATGTTAGCCGGATTGGGGGCTGGCGTCGTATTGACGTCCCCGACCAGGGACACAGTCCAATATGTACTTCAGATAATGTACACGGACTCCAACAACATAGCCGAATACGAGGCCCTCTTACATGGTCTCCGGATGGCAATCTCCATGGGCATTCAACGCCTAGAGGTGCGCGGGGATTCAAACCTTACAATATCCCAAATAAACGGAGACTTTGACGCCAAAGATCCGAAAATGGCAGCATATCGCAACGCTGTCCTAAAAATGTCAGCCCGGTTTGAAGGACTTGAATTCGATCACGTAGCCCGGGATAATAACCAAGCAGCCGATGTACTGGCACGCATCGGCGCAAAACGCGACGCTGTCCCTCCTAACACCTTCCTGGAACGGCTCTTCAAGCCATCCATACTATGGGAAGAGGAATCCGGAAATAACAAACCGGAACAAGCCGCACCAACCGGCGATTCAGCCGATGATATAACACCTTCAGCCCACGACATAATGGCAGTAATTGCCCCGTGGACAGAACCATTCCTCGCCTACTTGCTTAGGTAGGAGCTTCTCGAAGACCAAAATGAGGCCCGCTGCATTGTCCGGTGATCTAAAGCCTACAAGGTCTATGAGGGAGAACTCTATAAGAAAAGCACAACCGGAGTCCTTCAAAGGTGTATCTCCGAAGAGGAAGGGCGAGACCTTCTGGCTGAAATTCACGCCGGACTAGGCGGACACCACGCCGCAGCCCGGGCCCTTGTAGGAAAGGCATTCCGTACAAGATTTTATTGGCCGACGGCCCGGGCAGATGCTCAGGACTTAGTCCAAAGATGCGTCGGTTGTCAGCTCTTTGCTAATCAGAGCCATATGCCACCCACCGCCCTCAAAACTATACCCATTGTTGGAAATATGCCCTAGAGGCAATAATAAATTGATTATTATTATATTTCCTTGTTCATGATAATCGTTTATTATCCATGCTAGAATTGTATTGATAGGAAACTCAGATACATGTGTGGATACATAGACAACACCATGTCCCTAGTAAGCCTCTAGTTGACTAGCTCGTTAATCAATAGATGGTTACGGTTTCCTGACCATGGACATTGGATGTCGTTGATAACGGGATCACATCATTAGGAGAATGATGTGATGGACAAGACCCAATCCTAAGCCTAGCACAAGATCATGTAGTTCGTATGCTAAAGCTTTTCTAATGTCAAGTATCATTTCCTTAGACCATGAGATTGTGCAACTCCCGGATACCGTAGGAGTGCTTTGGGTGTGCCAAACGTCACAACGTAACTGGGTGGCTATAAAGGTACACTACGGGTATCTCTGAAAGTGTCTGTTGGGTTGGCACGAATCGAGATTGGGATTTTGTCACTCCGTGTAAACGGAGAGGTATCTCTGGGCCCACTCGGTAGGACATCATCATAATGTGCACAATGTGACCAAGGGGTTGATCACGGGATGATGTGTTACGGAACGAGTAAAGAGACTTGCCGGTAACGAGATTGAACAAGGTATCGGTGTACCGACGATCGAATCTCGGGCAAGTACCATACCGCTAGACAAAGGGAATTGTATACGGGATTGATTGAGTCCTTGACATCGTGGTTCATCCGATGAGATCATCGTGGAACATGTGGGAGCCAACATGGGTATCCAGATCCCGCTGTTGGTTATTGACCGGAGAACATCTCGGTCATGACTACATGTCTCCCGAACAAGTAGGGTCTACACACTTAAGGTTCGATGACGCTAGGGTTATAAAGGAAGTTTGTATGTGGTTACCGAATGTTGTTCGGAGTCCCGGATGAGATCCCGGACGTCACGAGGAGTTCCGGAATGGTCCGGAGGTAAAGATTTATATATAGGAAGTCCTGTTTTGGCCATCGGGACAAGTTTCGGGGTCATCGGTATTGTACCGGGACCACCAGAAGGGTCCCGGGGGCCCACCGGGTGGGGCCACCTGCCCTGGGGGGCCACATGGGCTGTAGGGGGTGCGCCTTGGCCTACATGGGCCAAGGGCACCAGCCCCTAGAGGCCCATGCGCCAAGATATAGGAAAAAGGGAAGAGTCCTAAAGGGGGAAGGCACCTCCGAGGTGCCTTGGGGAGGATGGACTCCTCCCCCCTCCTTAGCCGCACCCCTTTCTTGGAGTAGGGGGCAAGGCTGCGCCTCCCCCCTCTCCCTTGCCCCTATATATAGTGGAGGGGAGGGAGGGCATCCATACCTGAGCCCTTGGCGCCTCCCTCCCTCCCGTGACACCTCCTCCTCTCCCGTAGGTGCTTGGCGAAGCCCTGCAGGATTGCCACGCTCCTCCATCACCACCACGCCGTTGTGCTGCTGCTGGATGGAGTCTTCCTCAACCTCTCCCTCTCTCCTTGATGGATCAAGGCGTGGGAGACATCATCGAGCTGTACGTGTGTTGAACGCGGAGGTGCCGTCCGTTCGGCACTAGGATCATCGGTGATCTGAATCACGACGAGTACGACTCCATCAACCCCGTTCACTTGAACGCTTCCGCTTAGCGATCTACAAGGGTATGTAGATGCACTCTCCTTTCTACTCGTTGCTGGTCTCTCCATAGATAGATCTTGGTGATACGTAGGAAAATTTTTGAATTTCTGCTACGTTCTCCAACAGTGGTATCAGAGCTAGGTCTATTGCGTAGATTCTTTGCACGAGTAGAACACAAAGTAGTTGTGGGCGTCGATATTGTTCAATATGCTTGCCGTTACTAGTCTTATCTTGATTCGGCGGCATCGTGGGATGAAGCGGCCCGGACCAACCTTACACATACGCTTACGTGAGACCGGTTCCACCGACAAACATGCACTAGTTGCATAAGGTGGCTGGCGGGTGTCTGTCTCTCCCACTTTAGTCAGATCGGATTCGATGAAAAGGGTCCTTATGAAGGGTAAATAGCAATTGGCATATCACGTTGTGGTTCATGCGTAGGTAAGAAACGTTCTTGCTAGAAACCCATAGCAGCCACGTAAAACATGCAAACAACAATTAGAGGACGTCTAACTTGTTTTTGCAGGGTATGCTATGTGATGTGATATGGCCAAAAAGGATGTGATGAATGATATATGTGATGTATGAGATTGATCATGTTCTTGTAATAGGAATCACGACTTGCATGTCGATGAGTATGACAACCGGCAGGAGCCATAGGAGTTGTCTTTATTTATTTGTGACCTGCGTGTCAGCATAAACGTCATGTAATTACTTTACTTTATTGCTAACCGTTAGCTGTAGTAGTAGAAGTAATAGATGACGTGACAACTTCATGGAGACACGATGATGGAGATCATGATGATGGAGATCATGGTGTCATGCCGGTGACGATGATGATCATGGAGCCCCGAAGATGGAGATCAAAAGGAGCAAAGTGATGATGGCCATATCATGTCACTATTTGATTGCATGTGATGTTTATCATGTTTAGACATCTTATTTGCTTAGAACGACGGTAGTAAATAAGATGATCCCTTACAACAATTTCAAGAAGTGTTCTCCCCTAACTGTGCACCGTTGCGACAGTTCATGTTTCGAAGCACCACGTGATGATCGGGTGTTAGATTCTAACGTTCACATACAACGGGTGTAAGACAGATTTACACACGCGAAACACTTAGGGTTAACTTGACGAGCCTAGCATGTACAGACATGGCCTCGGAACACGGAGACCGAAAGGTCGAGCATGAGTCGTATAGAAGATACGATCAACATGAAGATGTTCACCGATGATGACTAGTCCGTCTCACGTGATGATCGGACATGGCCTAGTTTGACTCGGATCATGTAATCACTTAGATGACTAGAGGGATGTCTATCTAAGTGGGAGTTCATAAGATGAACTTAATTATCCTGAACATAGTCAAAAGGTTTTTGCAAATTATGTCGTAGCTCACGCTATAGTTCTACTGTTTAGATATGTTCCTAGAGAAAAATTAGTTGAAAGTTGATAGTAGCGATTATGCGGACAGTAGAAAGCTTATGTCCTTAATGCACCGCTCAGTGTGCTGAACCCCAAACGTCGTTTGTACACGTTTTGATAACTACGTGATAGTTCAGTGAAACGGTTTAGAGTTGAGGCACCAAAGACGTGTTTCGAAATGTCGCGGAACATACGAGATGTTTCGAGGGCTGAAATTGGGATTTCAGGCTCGTGCCCACGTCAAGAGGTATAAGACCTCCGATGACTTTCTTAACCTGCAAACTAAGGAGAAAAGCTCAATTGTTGAGCTTGTGCTCAGATTGTCTGAGTACAACAATCATTTGAATCGAGTGGGAGTTGATCTTCCAGATAAGACAGTGATGGTTCTCCAAAGTCATTGCCACCAAGCTGTTAGAGCTTCGTGATGAACTATAACATATCAGGGATAGATATGATGATCCTTGAGGTATTCGCGATGTTTGACACCGCGAAAGTAGAAATCAAGAAGGAGCATCAATTGTTGATGGTTGGTGAAACCACTAGTTTCAAGAAGGGCAAGGGCAAGAAGGGATACTTCATGAAACGGCAAATCAGCTGCTGCTCTAGTGAAGAAACCCAAGGTAAAACCCAAACCCGAGACTAAGTGCTTCTGTAATAAGGGGAACAACCACTAGAGCAGAATTACCCTAGATACTTGGTAGATAAGAAGGCTGGCAAGGTCGATAGAAATATATTGGATATACATTGTGTTAATGTGTACTTTGCTAGTACTCCTAGTAGCACCAGGGCATTAGATACCGGTTCGGTTGCTAAGTGTTAGTAACTCGAAACAAAAGGCTACGGAATAAACGGAGACTAGCTAAAGGTGAGCTGACGATATGTGTTGGAAGTTTTTCCAAGCTTGATATGATCAAGCATCGCACGCTCCCTCTACCAAAGAGATTTGTGTTAAACCTAAATAATTGTTATTTGGTGTTTGCGTTGAGCATAGACATGATTGGATTACGTCTATCGCAATACGGTTATTCATTTAAGGAGAATAATGGTTACTCTGTTTATTTGAATAATACCTTCAATGGTCTTACACCTAAAATGAATGGTTTATTAAATCTCGATCGTAGTGATACACATGTTCATGCCAAAAGATAGTAATGATAGTACCACCTACTTGTGGCACTGCCACGTAAGTCATATCGGTATAAAACGCATGAAGAAGCTCCATATTGATGGATCTTTGGGCTCACTCGTTTTTGAAAAGTTTGAGACATGCGAACCATGTCTATTGGTGTATATGCATGAAGAAACTCCATGCAAATGGACCGTTTTGACTCACTTGATTTTGAATCACTTGGGACATGCAAATCATACCACATGGGCAAGATGACTAAAAAGCCTCGTTTTCAGTAAGATGGAACAAGATAGCTACTTGTTGGAAGTAACACATTTTGATGTGTGCAGTCCAATAAGTGCTGAGGCATGCAGTGAATATTGTTATGTTCTTACTTCACAGATGATTCGAGTAGATGTTGAGTATATTTACTTGATGAATCACGAGTCTGAATTATTGAAAGGTTCAAGTAATTTCAGTGTGAAGTTGAAAGATCGTCGTGACAAGAGGATAAAAGATCTATGATATGATCATAGAGATGAATATCTGAATCACGAGTTTGGCACAGAATTAAGACATTGTGGAAATTGTTTCACAACTGATACAGCCTGGAACACCATAGTGTGATGGTGTGTCCAAACGTCATAGTTGCACCCTATTGGATATGGTGCATACCATGATGTCTCTTATCGAATTACCACTATCGTTCATGGGTTAGGCATTAGAGACAACCACATTCACTTTAAATAGGGCACCACGTAATTCCGTTGAGACGACACCGTTTGGAGAAACCTAAGTTGTCGTTTTTTAAAGGTTTGGGGCTGTGACGCTTATGTGAAAAAGTTTCAGGATTGATAAGCTCGAACCCAAAGCGGATAAAATACATCTTCATAGGACACCCAAAACAGTTGGGTATACCTCCTAATTCAGATCCGAAAGCAATATGAATTGTTTCTAGAATCGGGTCCTTTCTCGAGGAAAGGTTTCTCTCGAAAGAGTTGAGTGGGAGGATGGTGGAGACTTGATGAGGTTATTGAACCGTCTCTTCAACTAGTGTGTGGCAGGGCACAGGAAGTTGTTCCTGTGGCACCTACACCAATTGAAGTGGAAGCTTATGATATTGATCATGAAACTTCGGATCAAGTCACTACCAAACCTCGTAGGACGACAAGGACACGTACTACTTCGGAGTGGTAAGGTGATCCTGTCTTGGAAGTCATGTTGCTAGACAACAATGAACCTACGAGCTATGGAGAAGCGATGGTGGGCCCGGATTCCGATAAATGGCTCGAGGCCATAAAATCCGAGAACGGATCCATGGACTTTGGTGGACTTGCCCGATGATCGGCAAGCCATTAAGATAAATGGATCTTTAAGAAGAAGACGGACGTGGATGGTAATGTCACCATCCATGAAGCTCGACTTGTGGCAAAAAGTTTTTCACAAGTTCAAGGAGTTGACTACGATGAGATTTTCTCATCCGTAGCGATGCTTAAGTCCGTCGGATTCATGTTAGCATTAGCTGTATTTATGAAATCTGGCAGATGGATATCAAAACGAGTTTCCTTACCAGTTTTCGTGAGGAAAGGTTGTATGTAATACAATCAGAAAGTTTTTTGTCGATCCTAAGGATGCTAAAAGGTATGCTAGCTCCAGCGATCCTTCTAAGGACTGGAGTGAGCATCTCGGAGTTGGAATGTATGCTTTGATGATGATCAAAGATTTTGGGTTTGTACAAAGTTTATGAGAAACTTGTATTTCCAAAGAAGTGAGTGGGAGCACTATAGAATTTCTGATGAGTATATGTTGTTGACATATTGATGATCAGAAATGATGTAGAATTTCTAGAAAGCATATAGGGTTATTTGAAAGGTGTTTTTCAATAGAAAACCTGGATTAAGCTGCTTGAGCATTGAGCATCAAGATCTATAAGGATAGATCAAAACGCTTAATGGTACTTTCAAATGAGCACATACCTTGACATGATCTTGAAGGTGTTCAAGATGAACCAGTCAAAGAAGGAGTTCTTGCCTGAGTTGTAAGGTACGAAGTTAAGACTTAAAGCTCGACCACGGCAAAATAGAGAGAAAGGACGAAGGTCGTCCCCTATGCTTTAGACGTAGGCTCTACAGTATGCTATGCTGTGTACCACACCTGAAGTGTGCCTTGCCATGAGTCAGTCAAGGGGTACAAGAGTGATCCAAGAATGGCTCACAGGACAACGGTCAAAGTTATCCTTAGTAACTAGTGGACTAAGGAATTTTTCTCGATTATGGAGGTGGTAAAAGAGTTCGTCGTAAAGGTTACGACGATGCAAGCTTGACACCTATCCGGATAGCTCTGAGTAGAGAGACCGGATACATATAATGGAGCAACAATTTAGAATAGCTCCAAGTAGAACAGTTATTTGGAATAGCTCCATATAGAGCGTGGTAGCTGCATCTAGGAGATGACATAGAGATTTGTAAAGCACACACGGATCTGAAAGGTTCAGACCCGTTGACTAAAACCTCCCTCACAAGCAACATGATCAAACATAAAACTCATTGAGTGTTAATCACATAGTGATGTGAACTAGACTAATGACTCTAGTAAACTCTTGGGTATTAGTCACATGACGATGTGACCTGTGAGTGTTAATCACATGGCGATGTGAACTAGATTATTGACTCTAGTGCAAGTGGGAGACTGTTGGAAATATGCCCTAGAGGCAATAATAAAAGTATTATTATTATATTTCCTTGTTCATGATAATTGTCTTTTATTCATGCTATAACTGTATTATCCGGAAATCGTAATACACGTGTGAATACATAGACCACAATATGTCCCTAGTGAGCCTCTAGTTGACTAGCTCGTTGTGATCAACAGATAGTCATGGTTTCCTGGCTATGGACATTGGATGTCGTTGATAACGGGATCACATCATTAGGAGAATGATGTGATGGACAAGACCCAATCCTAAGCCTAGCACAAAGATCGTGTAGTTCGTTTGCTAGAGCTTTGCCAATGTCAAGTATCTCTTCCTTCGACCATGAGAGCGTGTAACTCCTGGATACCGTAGGAGTGCTTTGGGTGTATCAAACATCACAACGTAACTGGGTGACTATAAAGGTGCACTACAGGTATCTCCGAAAGTATCTATTGTTTTATGCGGATCGAGACTGGGATTTGTCACTCCGTGTAAACGGAGAGGTATCTCTGGGCCCACTCGGTAGGACATCATCATATGCGCAATGTGACCAAGGAGTTGATCACGGGATGATGTGTTACGGAATGAGTAAAGTGACTTGCCGGTAACGAGATTGAACAAGGTATCGGTATACCGACGATCGAATCTCGGGCAAGTAAAATACCGCTAGACAAAGGGAATTGTATACGGGATCGATTGAGTCCTTGACATCGTGGTTCATCCGATGAGATCATCGTGGAACATGTGGGAGCCAACATGGGTATCCAGATCCCGCTGTTGGTTATTGACCGGAGAACGTCTCGGTCATGTCTGCATGTCTCCCGAACCCGTAGGGTCTACACACTTAAGGTTCGATGACGCTAGGGTTATAAAGGAAGCTTGTATGTGGTTACCGAATGTTGTTCGGAGTCCCGGATGAGATCCCGGACGTCACGAGGAGTTCCGGAATGGTCCGGAGTCCCGGATGAGAACCCAAACCCGAGACTAAGTGCTTCTGTAATAAGGGGAACAGCCACTGGAGCAGAATTACCCTAGATACTTGGTAGATGAGAAGGCTGGCAAAGTCGATAGAAGTATATTGGATATACATTATGTTAATGTGTACTTTACTAGTACTCCTAGTAGCACCAGGGTATTGGATACCGGTTCGGTTGCTAAGTGTTAGTAACTCGAAATAAAAGCTACGGAATAAACGGAGACTAGCTAAAGGTGAGCTGACGATATATGTTGGAAGTGTTTCCAAGGTTGATATGATCAAGCATCGCACGCTCCCTCTACCACCGAGATTGGTGTTTGCGTTGAGCATAGACATGATTGGATTATGTCTATCGCAATACGGTTATTCATTTAAGGAGAATAATGGTTACTCTATTTTTGAATAATACCTTCAATGGTCTTGCACCTAAAGGAATGGTTTATTGAATCTCGATCGTAGTGATACACATTTTCATGCCAAAAGATAGTAATGATAGTACCACTTACTGGTGGCACTGCCATGTAAGTCATATTGGTTTAAAACGCATGAAGAAGCTCCATGTTGATGGATCTTTGGGCTCACTCGTTTTTGAAAAGTTTGAGACATGCGAACCATGTCTATTGGTGTATATGCATGAAGAAACTCCATGCAAATGGACCGTTTTGACTCACTTGATTTTGAATCACTTGGGACATGCAAATCATACCACATGGGCAAGATGACTGAAAAGCCTCGTTTTCAGTAAGATGGAACAAGATAGCAACTTGTTGGAAGTAACACATTTTGATGTGTGCAGTCCAATGAGTGCTGAGGCATGCAGTGAATATCGTTATGTTCTTACTTCACAGATGATTCGAGTAGATGTTGAGTATATTTACTTGATGAATCATGAGTCTGAATTATTGAAAGGTTCAAGTAATTTCAGGGTGAAGTTGAAAGATCGTCGTGACAAGAGGATAAAATATCTATGATATGATCATAGAGATGAATATCTGAATTACGAGTTTGGCACAGAATTAAGACATTGTGGAAATTGTTTCACAACTAATACAGCCTGGAACACCATAGTATGATGGTGTGTCTGAACATCATAACTGCACCCTATTGGATATGATGCATACCATGATGTCTCTTATCGAAGTACCACTATAGTTTATGGGTTAGGCATTAGAGACAACCACATTCACTTTAAATAGGGCACCACGTAATTCCGTTGAGATGACACCGTATGAATTATGGTTTAGAGAAACCTAAGCTGTCATTTCTTAGAAGTTTGGGGCTGCGATGCTTATGTGGAAAGGTTTCAGGCTGATAAGCTCGAACCCAAAGCGGATAAATGCATCTTCATAGGACACCCAAAACAGTTGGGTATACCTCCTGTCTCAGATTCGAAAGCAATAAGGGATTGTTTCTAGAATCGGGTCCTTTCTCGAGGAAAAGTTTCTCTCGAAAGAATTGAGTGGGAGGATGGTGGAGACTTGATGAGGTTATTGAACCGTCACTTCAACAAGTGTGTAGCAGGGCACAGGAAGTTGTTCCTGTGGCACCTACACCAATTGAAGTGGAAGCTTATGATAGTGATCATGAAGTTTCGGATCAAGTCACTACCGAACCTCATAGGGTGACAAGGATACGTACTACTTCAGAGTGGTACAGTAATCCTGTCTTGAAGATCATGTTGCTAGACAACAATGAACCTACGAGCTATGGAGAAGCGATGGTGGGCCCAAATTCCGACAAATGGTTAGAAGCCATAAAATCCGAGATAGGATCCATGTATGAAAACAAAGTGTAGACTTTGGCAGAACAACTCGATGGTCGTAAGGCTGTTGAGTGCAGATGGATTTTAAAAGGAAGACAGACTATGATGGTAAGTGTCACCATTGAGAAAGCTCGACTTGTCGTTAAGATGTTTTTCGACAAGTTCAAGGAGTTGACTACGATGAGACTTTCTCACTCGTAGCGATGCTAAGAGTCTGTTGGAATTATATTAGCAATTACAGCATTATTTATGAAATCTTGCAGATAGGATGTCAAAACATTGTTTCCTCGACGATTCTTGAGGAAAGGTTGTATGTGATACAACCGAAAGGTTTTGTCTATCCTGAAATATGCTAATAAGTATGCAAAGCTCCAGCAATCCTTCTGAGGACTGGAGTGAACATCTCGGAGTTGGAATGTATGCTTTGATGATGATCAAAGATTTTGGGTGTATACAAAGTTTATGAGAAACTTGTATTTCCAAAGAAGTGAGTGGGAGCACTATAGAATTTCTGATGAGTATATGTTGTTGACATACTAATGATCAGAAATGACGTAGAATTTCTGGAAAGCATATAGGGTTATTTGGAAAGTGTTTTCAATGGAAAACCTGGATTAAGCTACTTGAACATTGAGCATCAAGATCTATAAGGATAGATCAAAACGCTTAATAGTACTTTCAAATGAGCACATGCCTTGACGTGATCTTGAAGGTGTTCAAGATGGATCAGTCAAAGAAGGAGTTCTTGCCTGAGTTGTAAGGTATGAAGTTAAGACTTAAAGCTCGACCATGGCAGAATAGAGAGAAAGGAACGAAGGTCGTCCCCTATGCTTAAGACATAGGCTCTACAGTATGCTATGCTGTGTACCGCACCTGAAGTGTGCTTTACCATGAGTCAGTCAAGGGGTACAAGAGTGATCCAAGAATGGATCACAGGACAGCGGTCAAAGTTATCCTTAGTAACTAGTGGACTAAGGAATTTTCTCAATTATGGAGGTGGTAAAAGAGTTCGTCGTAAAGGGTTACGTCGATGCAACCTTAACACCTATCCGAATAGCTCTGAGTAGAGATACCGGATACGTATAATGGAGCAACAATTTAGAATAGCTCCAAGTAGAACAGTTATTTGGAATAGCTCCAAATAGAACGTGGTAGCTGCATCTAGGAGATGACATAGAGATTTGTAAAGCACACACGGATCTGAAAGGTTCAGACCCGTTGACTATAACCTCTCTCACAAGCATAACATGATCAAACCCAGAACTCATCGAGTGTTAATCACATGGTAAATGTGAACTAGATTATTGACTCTAGTAAACTCTTTGGGTGTTAGTCACATGGGGATGTGACCTTGAGTGTTAATCACATATCGATGTGAACTAGATTATTGACTCTAGTGCAAGTGGGAGACTGTTGGAAATATGCCCTAGAGGCAATAATAAATTGATTATTATTATATTTCCTTGTTCATGATAATCGTTTATTATCCATGCTAGAATTGTATTGATAGGAAACTCAGATACATATGTGGATACATAGACAACACCATGTCCCTAGTAAGCCTCTAGTTGACTAGCTCGTTAATCAATAGATGGTTACGGTTTCCTGACCATGGACATTGGATGTCGTTGATAACGGGATCACATCATTAGGAGAATGATGTGATGGACAAGACCCAATCCTAAGCCTAGCACAAGATCATGTAGTTCGTATGCTAAAGCTTTTCTAATGTCAAGTATCATTTCCTTAGACCATGAGATTGTGCAACTCCCGGATACCGTAGGAGTGCTTTGGGTGTGCCAAACGTCACAACGTAACTGGGTGGCTATAAAGGTACACTACGGGTATCTCTGAAAGTGTCTGTTGGGTTGGCACGAATCGAGATTGGGATTTTGTCACTCCGTGTAAACGGAGAGGTATCTCTGGGCCCACTCGGTAGGACATCATCATAATGTGCACAATGTGACCAAGGGGTTGATCACGGGATGATGTGTTACGGAACGAGTAAAGAGACTTGCCGGTAACGAGATTGAACAAGGTATCGGTGTACCGACGATCGAATCTCGGGCAAGTACCATACCGCTAGACAAAGGGAATTGTATACGGGATTGATTGAGTCCTTGACATCGTGGTTCATCCGATGAGATCATCGTGGAACATGTGGGAGCCAACATGGGTATCCAGATCCCGCTGTTGGTTATTGACCGGAGAACATCTCGGTCATGACTACATGTCTCCCGAACCCGTAGGGTCTACACACTTAAGGTTCGATGACGCTAGGGTTATAAAGGAAGTTTGTATGTGGTTACCGAATGTTGTTCGGAGTCCCGGATGAGATCCCGGACGTCACGAGGAGTTCCGGAATGGTCCGGAGGTAAAGATTTATATATAGGAAGTCCTGTTTTGGCCATCAGGACAAGTTTCGGGGTCATCGGTATTGTACCGGGACCACCAGAAGGGTCCCGGGGGCCCACCGGGTGGGGCCACCTGCCCTGGGGGGCCACATGGGCTGTAGGGGGTGCGCCTTGGCCTACATGGGCCAAGGGCACCAGCCCCTAGAGGCCCATGTGCCAAGATATAGGAAAAAGGGAAGAGTCCTAAAGGGGGAAGACACCTCCGAGGTGCCTTGGGGAGGATGGACTCCTCCCCCCTCCTTAGCCGCACCCCTTTCTTGGAGTAGGGGGCAAGGCTGTGCCTCCCCCCTCTCCCTTGCCCCTATATATAGTGGAGGGGAGGGAGGGCATCCATACCTGAGCCCTTGGCGCCTCCCTCCCTCCCGTGACACCTCCTCCTCTCCCGTAGGTGCTTGGCGAAGCCCTGCAGGATTGCCACGCTCCTCCATCACCACCACGCCGTTCTGCTGCTGCTGGATGGAGTCTTCCTCAACCTCTCCCTCTCTCCTTGCTGGATCAAGGCATGGGAGACATCATCGAGCTGTACGTGTGTTGAACGCGGAGGTGCCGTCCGTTCGGCACTAGGATCATCGGTGATCTGAATCACGACGAGTACGACTCCATCAACCCCGTTCACTTGAACGCTTCCGCTTAGCGATCTACAAGGGTATGTAGATGCACTCTCCTTTCTACTCGTTGCTGGTCTCTCCATAGATAGATCTTGGTGATACGTAGGAAATTTTTTGAATTTCTGCTACGTTCTCCAACACCCATTACCTGGCCGTTCGCGGTCTGGGGGCTAGACATGGTTGGACCACTTAAAGGGGGAACCCACAAGCAAAGATACCTATTGGTCATGGTGGATAAATTCACCAAATGGATAGAGGCCAAACCAGTTAAAACGGCAGAGTCCGGACCAGTGATAGACTTCATATCTGGGGTAGTACACCGTTACGGTGTCCCCCACAGCATCATCACCGATAACGGCACGAACTTCACGGCCGACGAGGTTAAATCATGGTGCAAAAATATGGGAATCAAGCTCGATTATGCTTCAGTCTATCACCCTCAAACCAATGGTCAAGTGGAACGAGCAAATGGTCTAATAATGAGCGGCATCAAACCCAGACTAGTGCGGTCCCTTGCGAAATCTGACACGCACTGGGTAGAGGAGCTCGACTCCGTACTCTGGGGGCTGGGGACAACGCCTAACCGTACTACCGGATTCACACCATTTTTTATGGTATACGGCGCAGAAGCAGTTTTGCCCTGTGACATCATTCATGACTCACCTAGAGTGCGCATGTACGAAGAAAGAGAAGCCGAGTTGGATCGGCAGGACAGCTTGGACGCATTGGAGCAAGAACGCGACGTCACCAAGGCTCGTTCCGCATTTTATCAGCAACAAGCTCGAAGATACCAAAGCAGAGAAGTACGGGCCAAGAATTACAACGTTGGCGAACTAGTTCTACGCCTGCCGGACAAGAAAAAGGACAAGCTCAAGCCCAAATGGGAAGGCCCCTTCATCATCGATCAAGTCCTGACCGGCGGAGCGTACCGTCTACGAAATGCATCGGATAACCGACTCGAGCCGAACCCATGGAACGCAGCCCGCCTCCGAAGATTCTATGCCTAGCGCCGGACTAAGAGTTCGTCCCTTTCCCCCGTCCAAATTTTTTTTACTTCAGCTGCCTTTTGTTTATCTTTTTCTTCTCAACCCTATTCAATAAAAACGTTAAAGGGCCTACTTGCGCAACGTTCGCGCGCAATTGATTTGCTATCCGCACTCATTATACATGGGGGCTTCTTTACCAGAAGCTTAATTATAAGGGCTTCATGCCCAGCACATGTGTCAAGCCTCCACATGTACCTTTTATTCACCATTATATGCATCGATATGACTTAAGTTTTGGCCAAGCTGGGTTGCCTGGCTCCTGTGCTTACCCCTACGTTCCTGATTGTTCGGCTAGGAGGTAAAGGGAGCACCTCTGCGATTGTTACTGCCGGGTCAGCCGGATGTGTACCTCAGACTGGGTGAAGCCGAAAGCTAGCGTTCTTAAGGGAATATTCGGTAGGTGACTTAAAAGATGATTTTTTATCCACTTATTTATCTGCCCCCAGATGTTTTTCTGCTTTTTTCGCAGTCCGGACATGCACTTTAGGGCATGCCACCCCTAGAGGAAAGGAACCCTTAACGGAACTATTCTCCCTGGAAGATGTTTCTTACTACCCATGTATATAACATAACTAGTTGGGCACTTGTCTGATAAAGCACTAATGACCCCTACGCCTGGTCTCCATGCATACCCCGGTTGTTTCATAATCGAGAAGGTATTCGGACACACTCCGGACTCTAGGGTCCCGAGGTCGAAGCGAAAAGGTCGGCAAAGACAAACGATCTACAATCCGGCTAGAAGGCATTTTATATGTCATTTTATAATACATTGTCAAATCGACTGATTGTATTCTTCCTCAATCCCGTCTAACAGTTTGTCTAATTTACAGTCCTGTTGGGAAAATTTAGCGGCCAGCTCTACTTGGCCGTATTCTAAACTCACAGGGATCTCCTTCCCATCGGGCCCCACAGGTCTGACTTCGGCCATGTGGTTGGGATCCGCCTTCTTGTACCGCGTCTTTACCATGGCCCAGGCCTCCCTGGCACCTTGGCGGCAGGCCGAAATCTTCCATAAATGGAAGCGCTGCCGCACTCCCTGAAGCTTCTCCGCAAGCTCCCTAAGACCCTCAGGTAAGGAGAAGGCTGGCCATAAAGCCTGGATAACGCCGCTCATTGCCTGCCGAACTTGTTCGATCAGTTGCAACAATTCGGGAAGTTGATCACCCGTTGATACGGGCATCTCCTCTGCAGGGCGACCTGTGAGCATACCTGCAGACATATTCTGTCAAATTGACTTCCTCGCCGAACTCTTCTTTTCAAAGGAGTTCGCTCAAGCACTTACTATAGATGCCGCGACGAAGCCGCTGATTCTCCTTAACGGAGCCCGACAGCTCGGCCCGAACACCTTTCAGCTCTTCTCCAAGCTGGGCATGGGCATCCTGGAGCTTGTTCCTTTCATGCTGCACCTTATGCAGCACCCTCTCTCCGGCCTTTAGTTGGCGCAGAAGTTCTTGCCTGTCCAGATCTTGTCCGGCAGCACCTGCAATGTCATTTTTTTAGACTTGCGCAAAGGCCAAACGCTACTTATCTTTCTAAAATAATGCGTTACCAGGAGAGGTCCCTGTGTTTCCTCCTGCGCCAGAGAGTGCGGCCTCAAGTTGGGCCTTGCACTCTTGCAGCTCCTGAGACAGTTGGGTATTCTTCTCGGTAAGATCCTACGTTTCATATGATCCTTAAATCAGTTAATATAACTACTTTAAGTCTCGGGGGCTACTGGCATATACAACTATTAAATTATCTTACCCGTATGTCTTTTACATACTGCTCCGTGGCACTGGTAAAACCATCTTGAGCAGCACGAAGGTGCACGTCCCCCGCGTTAAAGGCATTCAACGCCTCGGGGGAGAAGCACGCATCACGAAATACTGTCCGGCGGCGCCTGTGATTCAGGGCACTCTCCACCTCAGACTTGGTGGCGGACAGTCTGTAGGCATCCTCCGTCGGAGGAACGTCCGGCTCGCGCCTTGCGCTCGCCTGCCCCTCCAGACCAGGTGCTGGAGCCTGGCTGGTAGAGGTTGGATTGGCAACCTCCGCGCCCGCAGTCTGGCGGACGCTTTTTTCCCTACAAAAGTCATGAGCACTCAAACGCTTCCTAGGAACGTTGCTCTAAATAATGAATTGTGAGCTACACCTTTGCGGCGACGTTTCAGTCCGCGCCGCGCTCCTCTTCCGCCTACTGGTCCGGACTGGCCTTTGTTGGCCAGCCACCGCGGGCTCGGCTTCTCGCCCTAGGGGCGCCTCCTGCACAGCGCCATCGTATCCGGTGGTCAGAAATAAGCAAGGAAGGAATGACGGTGTCAGGACTTCGGTCGAATTCACCTGGGAAGCCGGATATAGTCCGGGATAGTCGGCCGTGATGGCGACTAAAGCATTGTCCGAGCTGAGCTGGTGGAACACCCCGTCGATTAGCTCCACCATTATGTCCGGATCCTCTTCGGAGGCCGGATCCCGGGATCTCTCTGGATCCTCGGGTTGCGGAGCTGGACTTAGCATGTCCTCCACGATCCGGCGCAGCTCCTGCATCGAAAGAAGAACACAATATAAGAAACTTAAGTTTCAAAAAAGCATGGGTCGGACACGCAGAGTGTTCTCTTACCCAAGGCCGGGGATTATTCATGGAGAACCCATTTAACGGGTTTGTCCGAAGGAAATCCTCCTTCTCCCCCTTATACAGGCCGGACAGGATCGTCACCAGATCTTCGACCGAATCCGGCCCTTTGCGGCCGTGACGGGTGGCATCGTCCTCCCTGTTGAAATCCCACATGGGGTGGCCCCTGTATTGTAGTGGCTGCACCCCCCGCATAATGCATGTCGCCATGACTCCAATCATGGTCAACCCGGCATGGGCCAGTAACCTTATTCGGCCCATCAAATAATGGACGCTCTTGTCTTCCTCCAGTTGGGGGCTCCGCGGACGCCAACTAAGGCGTTTCTTCAGAGGAGCATTGCTGAACTCCGGGAGGCCGATCCGAACAGGGTCCGGCAGTGGAGCGTCTTCTATATAAAACCATTCCGAAGGCCAGTCTTCGGACGCCTTCTTAGGGGTTCCGGATGGATATCCGGTCCCGGCAATGCGCCATATTTCGGCGCCGCCCACTTGATATATGGACCCCTCGTGAGAACGGGGTACAAGGCAGAACAACCTCTTCCACAGCGTGAAATGGGGCTCGACGCCCAGGAATAGATCGCAAAGAGCTACGGAACCTGCAATATGCAGGATTGAGGCGGGCATGAGGTGATGAAGCTGGAGTTCGTAGAACTCCAGGAGCCCGCGGAGGAATGGATGTACAGGAAATCCGAGCCCCCTTATCAGATAGGGGACGAAGCATACCCGCTCCCCTTTGTTGGGATTTGGGGTAACCTCCGCTTGCTTCCCACCTTTGTAGGTGGCCAGCCCGACTCGAACCAGAACCATGAAGGCCGGAGGGAGATATCCCCCCGCTTGGAGCTTCACCAGCTCGTTGTGCGGAACAGAGCATCTCCTCCAATCTCCTGGTGAAGGGCTGGGAGCGCGAGAAGAGGAGCCGCATTGACGGTCCATGATGGAATGGATTCTTGGTCGAAAGCGCTCCGATGAGTATTTGCGGGAGGAAGATGATGATTTGGATCTGGATTCTTGCCTTCCTTATAGGCAGATTATTCGCACAACTAGGGGGTAAAACATAAAAGACACCCTGGCTTTTCACATTCGCGCGACGCGTGGAAGAAGGCCGTTATTGGGCGTGGAAGCCAAGACGCGCAACATTGATGAGGAAGCCGGACACTGTTCGGCAGGTACGTAGAACTTGAAGGAGAACCCGCCTTGCAACGCCGAAGACTACACACATGCTGGACTTATCGTCATTGAAGCCTGGTTCGGGGGCTACTGAGGGAGTCCCGGATTAGGGGGTGTCCGGATAGCCGGACTACCATCATCGGCCGAACTATCATCGGCCGGACTATCATCATCGACCGGACTCCAAGACTATGAAGATGCAAGATTGAAGACTTCGTCCCGCGTCCAGATGGGACTTTCCTTGGCGTGGAAGGCAAGCATGGCGATACGGATACGTAGATCTCCTACCATTGTAACCGACTCTATGTAACCCTAGCCCTCTCCGGTGTCTATATAAACCGGATGGCTCTAGTCCGTAGAACAACAACAACAACAACCATTACAATCATACCATAGGCTAGCTTCTAGGGTTTAGCCTCCTTGATCTCGTGGTAGATCCACTCTTGTAAACATCTACAATATCAATATCAATCAAGCAGGACGTAGGGTTTTACCTCCATCAAGAGGGCCCGAACCTGGGTAAAACATCGTGTCCCTTGTCTCCTGTTACCATCCGCCTAGACGCACAGTTCGGGACCCCCTACCCGAGATCGCCGGTTTTGACACCGACAGGAGGTCTGCTCCATCCTCTTGTTTTACTGATTGCCTTAAGGGAGTGTGCATTAACGTAATTCGCCGTTATGGAACGAGCCCCCATCGAAGTTTGATGTGCATCTTGAGACTTTCCTTCATGCACCAGTTTAGCTCTATACCACCATAGATACCAAGTTGTTATAGCAATCTATTCACGTGCGTTTTGGAGTCCCAATACAAATTATTCATGGTCTGGCATAAGTAGTAACAATTCAAGAACTGTCTCTCCTGCCCGATTGACAACACAAGCTCTATTGATCACCTCATACAATCCTAAGAGCAACTCTAGCAGACCCCGCATTTTGCCGACCTGTAAACTGTGTTTGCAGGTCGCATAGGGGCGCTTATGCGGGCTGAAAATTGCGGTGGCAGACTAGAAACCGAAAACAAACCCGTAATTTTTAAACAAAGTTTTTTCATGCAAGAAATTTAAGTAGTTGCTCGCCGGAGCTCGCTCGCATAGATGGTTCTTCTTTGCATAATAAGTTCGTACACGTCACATACATACATAAAGGTGAGAGATGCTAGACAGGGCATACGCTACCGCACCACTGTGCCAAAATTGAGCTCACCGGAGCTCCCGCGGTAGCTGCCCACCGGCAGCGATCAGTCGGAGTCGGAGGAGTCCGACGCGAGGTCGATGTAGAGCTTCGCCTGCTCCGCCTTCATCACGCGCAGGTCGGCCTCCTTCAATGCATGCGCCTGCGATGCCGCGAGGACCGTCTCGAGGAAGAGCCGCTCGTACTCGAGCTCGCGCCAGATGCGCTCTTCCATCTCCTCCTGATCCCTCGCCGACCGCTCGAGGAAGACGCGCTCGAGGAGCTCCTCCTGCCCCGGTGGGAGGTAGTCCTCGGGTCCGATGACGCCTCGGCGTGGCGGCGCATCGGGCACGGCCTCCTCCGGCTCCCTCTTCACCGGAACGAGGCACGGCGGCGCATCGGGCACGACTTCCTCCGGCTCCCTCTTCACCGGAAAGAGCCGCGAGCTTGATGAGCACCCCGCGGATGAGCACCCCGCGGACCCGTGGCCGGATGAGCTCCCCGCGGACCAGTTGTCGGAGGAGGCGCGGCGGCGACGGGCGCGCTCGAGCTAGAACTCCTCGAGCTCGCATCGGTTGAATGCTGGCGGCAGTCGGGCACCCTGGTTGAGCCACCGACGCACCCCCCGCTTGCGCGCGGCGTCAGATCTGGCATGGCGGCGGCGCTCTGCCTCATCCCCGAGTCGGCCATGGTGGTTCAAGGCTCGCCGGCGGCGAGAAATCGAGAGGCGCGGTGGGGAATTGGAGGGGATCGCGGCGGGAGGATAGGGTTTCGACCCGCATCTGCCCCACAAACCTGTAGTTATAGTGGCTCGGGGGTTGCGTTTGTGGGCTGCGGCAAAAAAATTTACAAGCCGGACACCGATGCGGGCTCTGGTCTGGACAAAAAATGGGCCTAGCCCATATAATCGCCAGAATTATGCGGGCTTGCGCCGGAGGGTCTGCTAGAGTTGCTCTAACTTGTCCCAAACCTCTTTCGCCTTCTGACACAGGAACAAGATGTGTTTTGTGTCTTCTGGCCCATTTGAGCATGATGGGCAGATGGGCAAAATTTTCATGAGTCTATTAGCGAGCGTAACACGACACGGGAGAGTTGCATGCAATGTACACTAGATGGAATTTTTTACCTTTGCCGGACAAGATAGTTTCCAGATCTTACCCCAGATAGGATTAGCATTAGTTCTACCCATACTGTTTGTATATTGCAATTTCCTCCCATGTTGTTGGTTCCATTCCGCTGATCGAATAGTGAACAAGCCATTTTTTGTGTAACTCCAAGCAATGAAGTTCGGCATATCATGCATCAAAACAAGAATCGCGAGCACCCTTTGAGCGTCAATTGGCCACAACATTTGTGTCACCAAGTCTTCATCCCAACAATTCATGATTAGGTCAATAAGGTCAGAAACCTTTGAAAAAAGATGCCTCCTTCTAGGAGTAATAATTTTTCTATTTACACAATTCAGGATCCATGCAGCTTCCAAAATATCAATCTTTGTCCATTTCCAACTCGCCAGATATAACCATTCCTTAGGGAATTAACTCCTGCCATAATGCTTTGCCAGGTAAAAGAGGAACCCTTCTTTAGATTTGCGTTCATTAAATCGCCATCTGGGAAGTATTTTGCTCTCAAAATTGTAGCACATAACGATTCTGGATTATCAGGCAAATGCCACGCCTGTTTGGCTAGCAAAGCCAGATTGAAACAATGTATATCTCGGAATCCCATGCCTCCTTGGTCTTTTTGGACACACATCTTCCACCACGCCATCCAAGAAGGAAATATGCCCTAGAGGCAATAGTAAAGTTGTTATTTTATATTTCCTTATATCATGATAAGTGTTTATTATTCATGCTAGAATTGTATTAACCGGAAACTTGATACGTGTGTGGATACATAGACAAAACACCGTGTCCCTAGTAAGCCTCTACTAGACTAGCTCGTTAATCAAAGATGGTTAAGTTTCCTAACCATATACATGTGTTGTCATTTGATGAACGGGATCACATCATTAGGAGAATGATGTGATGGACAAGCCCATTCGTTAGCTTAGCATAATGACCGTTCAGTTTTATTGCTACTGCTTTCTTCATGTCAAATACATATTCCTCCGACTATGAGATTATGCAACTCCCGGATACCGGAGGAATGCCTTGTGTGCTATCAAACGTCACAACGTAACTGGGTGATTATAAAGATGCTCTACAGGTATCTCCAAAGGTGTTTGTTGGGTTGGCATAGACCAAGATTAGGATTTGTCACTCCAAGTATCGGAGATGTATCTCTGGGCCCTCTCGGTAATGCACATCATATGAAGCCTTGCAAGCAATGTGACTAATGAGTTAGTTACGGGATGATGCATTACGGAACGAGTAAAGAGACTTGTCGGTAACGAGATTGAACTAGGTATGAAGATACCGACAATCGAATCTCGGGCAAGTAACATACTGATGACAAAGGGAATAATGTATGGTGACATAGAGGTTCGACCGATAAAGATCTTCGTAGAGTATGTGGGAACCAACATGAGCATCCAGGTTCCGCTATTGGTTATTGACTGGAGAGGTGTCTCGGTCATGTCTACATAGTTCTCGAACCCGTAGGGTCCGCACGCTTAATGTTCGATGACGTTTTGTATTATATGAGTTATGTGTTTCGGTGACCGAATGTTGATCGGAGTCCCGGATGAGAGCACAGATATGACGAGGAGTCTCGAAAATGGTCGAGAGGTAAAAATTGATATATTGGAAGGTAGTATTCGGACATCGGAAGTTTTCTAAAATGTATCAGATACACATCGGAGTACCGGAACCACCCGGGGAAAGATATGGGACATAGGAGGGAGGCACATCAGCCCACAAAGGGGTGGTGCGCCCCCCACAAGGAAGGAGACCAAATTGGACTAGGGGAGGGGGCGACGCCCCCCTTTACTTCTCCCCCTCTATCTCCTTCCCCCTGTCCCCCTCGGGTAAAAGGAAGGGGGGGGGGGCGAATTGTGACGCTCGGGTAAGCTACAGTAATCCCACATTAACGATGCCACGTCACCACGGTTACTGTTGTTAAATCTTGCCTTAATTCGAAACCGCTTCAAAATTCAAATTTAAATTAATGGCAAACAACAAAAGTTTTTAAAAGTTAAAACAAAAATGTTCGGGCGGTGCCATATTTTGCTTAAGTAAATATGGTGTAATAAACACATTTTTATAAAGTGCCTAGATAATTTAAAATGATTTAAAACAGAAAAGAAAATAAAGAAAAAGGAAAAGAGTAAAAAGAGAAAACAAAACTTACAAAAAAAGGTAACCTCCCTGAAGGAAATATGCCCTAGAGGCAATAATAAAGTTATTATTTATTTCCTCATATCATGATAAATGTTTATTATTCATGCTAGAATTGTATTAACCGGAAACATGATACATGTGTGAATACATAGACAAACATATAGTCACTAGTATGCCTCTACTTGACTAGCTCATTAATCGAAGATGGTTATGTTTCCTAACCATTGACATGTGTTGTCATTTGATTAATGGGATCACATCATTAGGAGAATGAGGTGATTGACATGACCCATCCCGTTAGCTTAGCACTTGATCGTTTAGTATTCTGCTATTGCTTCCTTCATGACTTATACATGTTCCTGTAACTATGAGAATTGTGTAACTCCCGTTTACCGGAGGAACACTTTGGGTACTACCAAACGTCACAACGTAACTGGGTGATTATAAAGGAGTACTACAGGTGTCTCCGAAGGTACATGTTGAGTTAGCATAATTTGAGATTAGGTTTTGTCACTCCGATTGTTGGAGAGGTATCTCTGGGCCCTCTCGGCAATGCTCATCACCTAAGCCTTGCAAGCATGTAACTAATGAGTTAGTTATAAGATGAAGTATTACAGAACGAGTAAAGAGACTTGTCGATAACGAGATTGAACTAGGTATTGGATACCGACGATCGAATCTCGGACAAGTAACATACCGATGACAAAGGGAACAACGTATGATGTTATGCGGTTTGACCGATAAAGATCTTCGTAGAATATGTAGGAACCAATATGGGCATCCAGGTCCCGCTATTGGTTATTGACCAGAGATGTGTCTCAGTCATGTCTACATCGTTCTCGAACCGTAGGGTCCGCACGCTTAAGGTTTCGATGACAGTTATATTATGAGTTTATGTATTTTGATGTACCGAAGGTTGTTCGGAGTCCCGGATATGATCACGGACATGACGAGGAGTCTCGAAATGGTCGAGACATAAAGATTGATATATTGGACGGATATATTTGGACACCGGAAAGGTTCCGGAGAAGTTTGGAGCTCCGAGAGGTTACCGGAACCCCCCGGGAGGTATATGGGCCTTATTGGGCCCATGTAGGAAGAAGGGAGAGGGAACAAGGGAGGGGGGCGCGCCCCCCCCAGCCCAATCCGAATTGGGGAAGGGGGCCGGCCCCCCCTTTCCTTTCTCTTTCCCCCTCTTCCTATTACTACTACTAGTACTACTTCCTAATACTAGTACTCTTTCCTTCCCCCTCCAAATAAGATAAGGAAAAGAGAGGGAAACCTACTTGGAGTAGGTTTCCCCCTCCCCTATGGCGCGCCCCCCTTGGGCCGGCCACCTCCTCCCTCCCTCCTTTATATACGGGGGTAGGGGGGCACCCTAGAACACACAAGTTGATCATTGATCGTTCCTTAGCCGTGTGCGGTGCCCCCCTCCACGATATTACACCTCGGTCATATTGTAGCGGTGCTTAGGCGAAGCCCTGCAACAGGAGAACATCAAGATCGTCACCACGCCGTCGTGCTGACAGAACTCCCCCTCGGCGCCTCTGCTGGATCGGAGATCGAGGGTGCGTCATCAAGCTGTACGCGTGTCAAGAACTCGGAGGTGCCGGAGTAACGGTACTTGGATCGGTTGAACCGGAGGACGTACGACTACTTCCTCTACGTTCCGTCAACGCTTCCGCTTCGGTCTACGAGGGTACGTAGACAACACTCTCCCCTCGTTGCTATATCATCACCATGATCTTGCGTGTGCGTAGGAAATTTTTTGAAATTACTACGTTCCCCAACAGTGGCATCCGAGCCTAGGTTTTATGTGTTGATGTTATATGCACGAGTAGAACACAAGTAAGTTGTGGACGATATAAGTCATACTGCCTACCAGCATGTCATACTTTGGTTCAACGGTATTGTGAGATGAAGCGGCCCGGACCGACATTACACGTACGCTTACGCGAGACTGGTTTCACCGTTACGAGCACTCGTGCTTAAAGGTGGCTGGCGGGTGTCTGTCTCTCTCACTTTAGTTGAACCGAGTGTGGCTACGCCCGGTCCTTGTGAAGGTTAAAATGGAGTCTATTTGACAAACTATCGTTGTGGTTTTGATGTGTAGGTGAGATTGGTTCTTGCTTAAGCCCGTAGCAGCCACGTAAAATTTGCAACAACAAAGTAGAGGACGTCTAACTTGTTTTTGCAGGGCATGTTGTGATGTGATATGGCCAAGACATGATGCTATATTTTATTGTATGAGATGATCATGTTTTGTAACCGAAGTTATCGGCAACTGGCAGGAGCCATATGGTTGTCGCTTTATTGTATGAAATGCAAACGCCCTGTAATTGCTTTACTTTATCACTAAGCGGTAGCGATAGTCGTAGAAGCAATAGATGGCGTAACGACAATGATGCTACGATGGAGATCAAGGTGTCACGCCGGTGACGATGGTGATCACGACGGTACTTCGAAGATGGAGATCACAAGCACAAGATGATGATGGCCATATCATATCACTTATATTGATTGCATGTGATGTTTATCCTTTATGCATCTTATCTTGCTTTGATTGATGGTAGCATTTTAAGATGATCTCTCACTAATTATCAAGAAGTGTTCTCCCTGAGTATGCACCGTTGCGAAAGTTCTTCGTGCTGAGACACCACGTGATGATCGGGTGTGATAGGCTCTACGTTCAAATACAACGGGTGCAAAACAGTTGCACACGTGGAATACTCAGGTTATACTTGACGAGCCTAGCATATACAGATATGGCCTCGGAACACGGGGACCGAAAGGTCGAGCGTGAATCATATAGTAGATATGATCAACATAGAGATGTTCACCATTGAAACTACTCCATCTCACGTGATGATCGGACATGGTTTAGTTGATTTGGATCACGTAATCACTTAGATGACTAGAGAGATGTCTGTCTAAGTGGGAGTTCTTTAGTAATATGATTAATTGAACTTAAATTTATCATGAACTTAGTACCTGATAGTATTTTGCTTGTCTATGTTTGTTTGTAGATAGATGGCTCGTGCTATTGTTCCGTTGAATTTTAATGCGTTCCTTGAGAAAGCAAAGTTGAAAGATGATGGTAGCAATTACACGGACTCGGTCCGTAACCTGAGGATTATCCTCATTGCTGCACAGAAGAGTTACGTCCTGGAAGCACCGCTGGGTGCCAGGCCTGCTGCTGATGCAACTGACGACGTTAAGAACGTCTGGCAGAGCAAAACTGATGACTACTCTATAGTTCAGTGTGCCATGCTTTACGGCTTAGAACCGGGTCTTCAACGACGTTTTGAACATCATGGGGCATATGAGATGTTCCAGGAGTTGAAGTTAATATTTCAAGAAAATGCCCGGATTGAGAGATATGAAGTCTCCAATAAGTTCTACAGCTGCAAGATGGAGGAGAACAGTTCTGTCAGTGAACATATACTCAAAATGTCTGGGTATAATAATCACTTGATTCAACTGGGAGTTAATCTTCCGGATGATAGCGTCATTGACAGAATTCTCCAATCACTGCCACCAAGCTACAAGAGCTTTGTGATGAACTATAATATGCAAGGGATGAACAAGACTATTCCCGAGCTCTTCGCGATGCTGAAAGCCACGGAGGTAGAAATCAAAAAGGAGCATCAAGTGTTGATGGTCAACAAGACCACTGGTTTCAAGAAAAGGGGCAAAGGGAAGAAGAAGGGGAGCTTCAAAAAGAACGGCAAACAAGTTGCTGCTCAAGTGAAGAAACCCAAGTCTGGACCTAAGCCTGAAACTGAGTGCTTCTACTGCAAGCAGACTGGACACTGGAAGCGGAACTGCCCCAAGTATTTGGCGGATAAGAAGGATGGCAAAGTGAACAAAGGTATATGTGATATACATGTTATTGATGTGTACCTTACTAATGCTCACAGTAGCACCTGGGTATTTGATACTGGTTCTGTTGCTAACATTTGCAACTCGAAACAGGGACTACGGATTAAGCGAAGATTAGCTAAGGACGAGGTGACGATGCGCGTGGGAAATGGTTCCAAAGTCGATGTGATCGCGGTCGGCACGCTGCCTCTACATCTACCATTGGGATTAGTTTTAGACATGAATAATTGTTATTTGGTGCCTGCATTGAGCATGAACATTATATCTGGATCTTGTTTGATGCGAGACGGTTATTCATTTAAATCAGAGAATAATGGTTGTTCTATTTATATGAGTAATATCTTTTATGGTCATGCACCCTTGAAGAGTGGTCTATTTTTATTAAATCTCGATAGTAGTGATACACATATTCATAATGTTGAAGCCAAAAGATGCAGAGTTGATAATGATAGTGCAACATATTTGTGGCACTGCCGTTTAGGTCATATCGGTGTAAAACGCATGAAGAAACTCCATACTGATGGACTTCTGGAATCACTTGATTATGAATCACTTGGTACTTGCGAACCGTGCCTCATGGGAAAGATGACCAAAACACCGTTCTCCGGATCTATGGAGAGAGCAACAGATTTGTTGGAAATCATACATACAGATGTATGTGGTCCGATGAATGTTGAGGCTCGTGGCAGATATCGTTATTTCCTCACCTTCACAGATGATTTGAGCAGATATGGGTATATCTACTTAATGAAGCACAAGTCTGAAACATTTGAAAAGTTCAAAGAATTTTAGAGTGAAGTAGAAAATCATCGTAACAAGAAAATAAAGTTTCTACAATCTGATCGTGGAGGAGAATATTTGAGTTACGAGTTTGGTTTATATTTGAAACAATGTGGAATAGTTTCGCAACTCACGCCACCTGGAACACCACAGCGAAATGGTGTGTCCGAACGTCGTAATCGTACTTTACTTGATATGGTGCGATCTATGATGTCTCTTACCGATTTACCGCTATCGTTTTGGGGTTATGCTTTAGGGACGGCCGCATTCACGTTAAATAGGGCACCATCAAAATCCGTTGAGACGACGCCTTATGAACTGTGGTTTGGCAAGAAACCAAAGTTGTCGTTTCTCAAAGTTTGGGGCTGCGATGCTTATGTGAAGAAACTTCAACCAGATAAGCTCGAACCCAAATCGGAGAAATGTGTCTTCATAGGATACCCAAAGGAGACAATTGGGTACACCTTCTATCACAGATCTGAAGACAAGATTTTCGTTGCTAAAATCGGATCCTTTCTAGAGAAGGAGTTTCTCTCGAAAGAAGTGAGTGGGAGGAAAGTAGAACATGATGAGATAACTGTATCTACTCCCTTATTGGAAAGTAGTTCATCACAAGAACCGGTTCCTGTGACAACTACACCAATTAGTGAGGAAGCTAATGATATTGATCATGAAACTTCAGATCAAGTTTCTACTGAACCTCGTAGGTCTACCAGAGTAAGATCCGCACCAGAGTGGTACGGAAATCCTATTCTGGAAGTCATGTTACTAGACCATGATGAACCTACGAACTATGAGGAAGCAATGATGAGCCCAGATTCCGCAAAATGGCTAGAGGCCATGAAATCTGAGATAGGATCCATGTATGAAAACAAAGTATGGACTTTGGTTGACTTGCCCGATGATCGGCAAGCCATTGAGAATAAATGGATCTTTAAGAAGAAGACTGACGCTGATGGTAATGTTACTGTCTACAAAGCTCGACTTGTTGCAAAAGGTTTTCGACAAGTTCAAGGGGTTGACTACGATGAGACTTTCTCACCCGTAGCGATGCTTAAGTCTGTCCGAATCATGTTGGCTATTGCTGCATTTCATGATTATGAAATTTGGCAAATGGATGTCAAGACTGCATTCTTGAATGGATTTCTAGAAGAAGAGTTGTATATGATGCAACCTGAAGGTTTTGTTGATCCAAAAGGTGCTGACAAAGTGTGCAAGCTCCAACGTTCCATTTATGGACTGGTGCAAGCATCTCGGAGTTGGAATAAACGTTTTGATAGTGTGATCAAAGCATATGGTTTTATACAGACTTTTGGAGAAGCTTGTATTTACAAGAAAGTGAGTGGGAGCTCTGTAGCATTTCTAGTTTTATATGTTGATGACATATTATTAATTGGAAATGATATAGAATTTCTGGATAGCATAAAGGGATACTTGAATAAAAGTTTTTCTATGAAAGACCTCGGTGAAGCTGCTTACATATTGGGCATCAAGATCTATAGAGATAGATCAAGACGCTTAATAGGACTTTCACAAAGTACATACCTTGACAAAATTTTGAAAAAGTTCAAAATGGATCAGGCAAAGAAAGGATTCTTGCCTGTGCTACAAGGTGTGAAGTTGAGTCAAACTCAATGCCCGACCACAGCAGAAGATAGAGAGAAAATGAAAGATGTTCCCTATGCTTCAGCCATAGGCTCTATCATGTATGCAATGCTGTGTACCAGACCTGACGTATGCTTAGCAATAAGCTTGGCAGGTAGGTACCAAAGTAATCCAGGAGTGGATCACTGGACAGCGGTCAAGAACATCCTGAAATACCTGAAAAGGACTAAGGATATGTTTCTCGTATATGGAGGTGACAAAGAGCTAGTCGTAAATGGTTACGTCGATGCAAGCTTTGACACTGATCCGGACGATTCTAAATCGCAGACCGGACACGTGTTTTTATTAAACGGTGGAGCTGTAAGTTGGTGCAGTTCTAAACAAAGCGTCGTGGCAGGATCTACATGTGAAGCAGAGTACATAGCTGCTTCTGAAGCAGCAAATGAAGGAGTCTGGATGAAGGAGTTCATTTCCGATCTAGGTGTCATACCTAGTGCATCGGGACCAATGAAGATCTTCTGTGACAATACTGGTGCAATTGCCTTGGCAAAGGAATCCAGATTTCACAAGAGGACCAAGCACATCAAGAGACGCTTCAATTCCATTCGGGACCAAGTCCAAGTGGGAGACATAGAGATTTGCAAGATACATACGGATCTGAATGTTGCAGACCCGTTGACTAAGCCTCTCTCACGAGCAAAACATGATCAGCACCAAGACTCCATGGGTGTTAGAATCATTACTATGTAATCTAGATTATTGACTCTAGTGCAAGTGGGAGACTGAAGGAAATATGCCCTAAAGGCAATAATAAAGTTATTATTTATTTCCTCATATCATGATAAATGTTTATTATTCATGCTAGAATTGTATTAACCGGAAACATGATACATGTGTGAATACATAGACAAACATATAGTCACTAGTATGCCTCTACTTGACTAGCTCATTAATCAAAGATGGTTATGTTTCCTAACCATAGACATGTGTTGTCATTTGATTAACGAGATCACATCATTAGGAGAATGATGTGATTGACATGACCCATTCCGTTAGCCTAGCACTTGATCGTTTAGTATATTGCTATTGCTTTCTTCATGACTTATACATGTTCCTGTAACTATGAGATTATGCAACTCCCGTTTACCGGAGGAACACTTTGGGTACTACCAAACGTCACAACGTAACTGGGTGATTATAAAGGAGTACTACAGGTGTCTCCGAAGGTACATGTTGAGTTGGCGTATTTCGAGATTAGGTTTTGTCACTCCGATTGTCGGAGAGGTATCTCTGGGCCCTCTCGGCAATGCTCATCACCTAAGCCTTGCAAGCATGTAACTAATGAGTTAGTTATAAGATGAAGTATTACAGAACGAGTAAAGAGACTTGTCGATAACGAGATTGAACTAGGTATTGGATACCGACGATCGAATCTCGGACAAGTAACATACCGATGACAAAGGGAACAACGTATGATGTTATGCGGTTTGACCGATAAAGATCTTCGTAGAATATGTAGGAACCAATATGGGCATCCAGGTCCCGCTATTGGTTATTGACCAGAGATGTGTCTCAGTCATGTCTACATCGTTCTCGAACCGTAGGGTCCGCACGCTTAAGGTTTCGATGACAGTTATATTATGAGTTTATGTATTTTGATGTACCGAAGGTTGTTCGGAGTCCCGGATATGATCACGGACATGACGAGGAGTCTCGAAATGGTCGAGACATAAAGATTGATATATTGGACGGATATATTTGGACACCGGAAAGGTTCCGGAGAAGTTTGGAGCTCCGGGAGGTTACTGGAACCCCCCGGGAGGTATATGGGCCTTATTGGGCCCATGTAGGAAGAAGGGAGAAGGAACAAGGGAGGGGGGCGCGCCCCCCCAGCCCAATCCGAATTGGGGAAGGGGGCCGGCCCCCCCCTTTCCTTTCTCCTTCCCCCTCTTCCTATTACTACTACTAGTACTACTTCCTAATACTAGTACTCTTTCCTTCCCCCTCCAAATAAGATAAGGAAAAGAGAGGGAAACCTACTTGGAGTAGGTTTCCCCCTCCCCTATGGCGCGCCCCCCTTGGGCCGGCCACCTCCTCCCTCCCTCCTTTATATACGGGGGTAGGGGGCACCCTAGAACACACAAGTTGATCATTGATCGTTCCTTAGCCGTGTGCGGTGCCCCCCTCCACGATATTACACCTCGGTCATATTGTAGCGGTGCTTAGGTGAAGCCCTGCAACAGGAGAACATCAAGATTGTCACCACGCCGTCGTGCTGATGGAACTCCCCCTCGGCGCCTCTGCTGGATCGGAGATCGAGGGTGCGTCATCGAGCTGTACGCGTGTCAAGAACTCGGAGGTGCCGGAGTAACGGTACTTGGATCGGTTGAACCGGAGGACGTACGACTACTTCCTCTATGTTGCGTCAATGCTTCCGCTTCGGTCTACGAGGGTACGTAGACAACACTCTCCCCTCGTTGCTATATCATCACCATGATCTTGCGTGTGCGTAGGAAATTTTTTGAAATTACTACGTTCCCCAACACTCTCCCCCCCAGCCGGGCCGTGGCCCAGCTGGCCTCTAGGCCGCCAGGCCGGCCCAACCGCCCCATCGCCCCACCTTATCCCCTGGGCGACCGAACCCTAGCGGTTCACCCCCCCACTACCCCACTCGTCCCCCCCACGCACCCCTCGCTCCTCCTCTGCCTCCCTCGATCTGGATCGGGGGGAATCAACGCCTCAGCCTCACCCATCGTGCGACCCGGCGTCGCCGCCGCCCGACCCCGCCAGTGCTCCCCGTCGCCGCCGCCAACCTGATCCCCGTTGGCGCCGCCTCACCGCCTCGCCTCCTCCCCGACGCGCCCCAGCGCTCGCCGCCCCGACTCCCATCACCGTACGCTGCCGCCCTGATGCTGCACCGTCATCGGCGTCGCTCGTCACCGCCGCCCTGCCGTCGCCGACGTCCGCCTCCTCAACCCTCCGCCTTGCGTGGATCCGGTCGGGGCAGCCGACGCCTCGCGCTTCCCGTCGCCTCCCCGACCCCGTCGGCGGACTGTCCCCGTCTTCCTCCTCCACGAACGGAGCTGCTCCGCCTCGTCGCGCCGACCCCGACACCTCCTCGAGCACACTGCCTTTCCCATGCAGCTCCCCCTGTGAGGAACCCCCCTCATATCCTTCTTTCCCTCCTCCCGTGCGGCCACCGTTCGCTACTCCCTCACGCGCACGTGCACACCGCCGCACCCGTTCCCCGCGCTCGCCGTCGCGCCTCCAGCCGGCCCAGTGCTTGCGCTCGCCGTGCCTGGACCGGCGCCCCGCTTGCCCCTGCCGTCCCGACCAACCACCGCGCTCACCGCGGCCCCCGCGTTGGCCACGCCCACATCTTGCAGTCATCGCCGCCGACCGCAATCGCCAGCGCCTCCACTGGCCTGGACGGGCACCCAAACGGGCTGGCGCCCACACGCCCATAACCCGTTCGCCCGTGCCTGTTTGGCCCTGGGGCCAATGACATGTGGGGCCCATCCCCAGAATGATTTTATATAAAAAAATGAAATTTAAAAATAAGTAGTTAATTAATTAATATAAGTAGTTAATTAATTAATTGATTAGTTAAATAAATAATTAATTTAATTAAGTCTGATAAAATTACCTAATTAACTAATTAACCTAATTAACACTATTAATTAACTAAACAGTCAATGACATATGGGACCCACGCGTCAGCTTGACCCAGTCAACACCTCTGTTGACTGATGATGTCATGCTGATGCCATATTGATCCAGTAATGCCATTTTCAAATTAAATTAGTAATAATAATTTATAAATTGAATTAAATCTTTAAAAATTAATATAAAATAACCGTAGCTCGGATGAAAATACTTTGTACATGAAAGTTGCTCATAACGACGAGACGAATCCAGATACGCAGCCTGTTCGTCCGCCACGCGTCCCTAGCATAGTGAACCTCCAACTTTCCCCCTTCGGTTGACCTGTTCGAAAACGCGAAACACCGGGGATACTTCCCCGGATGTTTCCCCCTTTCACTGGTATCACCTACTACCGCGTTAGGGCACACCTAACACCGCTCATTGTCATGTCGTGCATCGTCATGCTTATGTTTGCATTACTGTTTCTTCCCCCTCTTCTCTCCGGTAGACTATGAGACTGACGCCGCTGCTGGTGCCCCGGTCGACTACGGAGTTGACGACCCCTCTCTCTTGCCAGAGCAACCAGGCAAGCCCCCCCTTGATCACCAGATATCACCTATTCTTCTCTATACTGCTTGCATTAGAGTAGTGTAGCATGTTACTGTTTGGTTACTCCTATTCTGTTGCATAGCCTGTCATTGTTGCTACAGTCATTGATACCCTACCCGCAAGCCTAAATGCTTAGTATAGGATGCTAGTTTATCATCATTGGCCCTACATTATTGTCAGTCTGCCTTGCTATACTATTGGGCAGTGATCACTCGGGAGGTGATCACGGGTATATACTATACATACATACATATTATACAGATGGTGACTAAAGTCGGGTTAGCTCGTTGAGTACCCGCATGTGATTCTGATGAGGGGGCTGAAAGGACAGGTGGCTCCATCCCGATAGAGGTGGGCCTGGGTTCCCGACGGCCCTCGACTGTCATTTTGTGGCAGAGTGATAGGGCAGGTTGAGACCACCTAGGAGACAGGTGGGCCTGGCCCTGTTCGGCGTTCGCGGATACTTAACCCGCTTAATAAGATCTTGGTATTTGATCTGAGTCTGGCTACTGGCCTATACGCACTAACCAACTACGCTGGAACAGTTATGAGCACTCGACGTCGTGGTATCAGCCGAAGCCTTCATGACGTCAGCGATTGAGCGGCGCGCGCCAGATTGGACCGCGTAACATGACTTCCTTAGTAATGGAGGTTGCTAGGTCTGCTTCTGGCCGCCCACGCAACGTGCAGGTGTGCAATGGGTGATGGGCCCAGACCCCTGCGCGCATAGGATTTAGACCGGCGTGCTGACCTCTCTATTGTGCCTAGGTGGGGCTGCGACGTGTTGATCTTCCGAGGCCGGGCATGACCCAGGAAAGTGTGTCCGGCCAAATGGGATCGAGCATGTTGGGAAATGTGGTGAACCCCTACAAGGAAGTTAATCTATTCGAATAGTCGTGATCTTCGGTAACAGGACGACTTGGAGTTGTACCTTGACCTTATGACAACTAGAACCAGATACTTAATAAAACACACCCTTCCAAGTTCCAGATACAACCCGGTGATCACTCTCTAACAGGGCGACGAGGAGAGGATCGCGGGGTACGATTATGCTATGCGATGCTACTTGGAGGACTTCAGTCTACTCTCTTCTTCATGCTGCAAGACGGAGGCTGCCAGAAGCGTAGTCTTCGACAGGATTAGTTATCCCCCTCTTATTCTGGCATTCTGCAGTTCAATTCACTGATATGTCCCTTTACACATATACCCATGCATATGTAGTGTAGTTCCTTGCTGGCGAGTACTTTGGATGAGTACTCACAGTTGCTTTCTCCCCCCTTTCCTTTCTTTCTGGTTGTCGCAACCAGATGCTGGAGTCCAGGAGCCAGACGCCACCGTCGACGACGACTCCTACTACACCGAAGGTGCCTACTACTACGTGCAGCCCGCTGACGACGACCAGGAGTAGTTAGGAGGATCCCAGGCAGAAGGCCTGCGCCTCTTTCGATCTGTATCCCAGTTTGTGCTAGCCTTCTTAAGGCAGACTTGTTTAACTTATGTCTGTACCCAGATATTGTTGCTTCCGCTGACTTGTCTATGATCGAGCACTTGTATTCGAGCCCTTGAGGCCCCTGGCTTATATTATGATGCTTGTATGACTTATTTGTGTTTGAGAGTTGTGTTGTGATATCTTCCCGTGAGTCCCTGATCTTGATCGTACACATTTGCGTGCATGATTAGTGTACGATTGAATCGGGGGTGTCACACGAATCCAACTAGGACCCCAAGTAGGACTCCTCCTACTTGGGGCGTGTCGGTGTCAAAACCGGCGGATCTCGGGTATGTGGTCCCGATATATGCGTCTTAGGCTGATGGTAACAGGAAGCAAAGGACACAATGTTTACCCAGGTTCGGTCCCTCTCGATGGAGGTAAAACCCTACTTCATGCTTGATTAATATTCAAGATATGAGTAGTACAAGAGTAGATCTACCACGAGATCGTAGAGGCTAAACCCTAAAGCTAGCCTATGATGGTATGATTGTAATTGTGATCGGCCTTCTAAGGACCATCTTCTCTGGTTTATATAGACACCGGAGAGGGCTAGGGTTTACATGGAGTCGGTTACAAGGAAGGAAACACAATATCCGGATCACCAAGCTTGTCTTCCACGCAAAGGAGAGTCCCATCCGGACATGGGCCGAACTCTTGAGTCTTGTATCTTCACGCTTCGATAGTCCATACGATGTAGATAGTCCGGCTATCCGGATACCCCCTAATCCAGGACTCCCTCAGTAGCCCCTGAACCAGGCTTCAATGATGATGAGTCCAGCGCGCAGTCTTGTCTTCGGCATTGCAAGGCGGGTTCCTTCTCCGAATACTCCAAGGTTATTATCGAACACGTAGACCGTGTCCGGATCTGCAAAATGATCTTCACATACCACCGTAGTGAGAATGATACTTCAGCTGACAACTTTTTTAGACGACGTGATATGCCATTACAGCCAGGTCATTATTCGAACTGTTCTTCCCACAACCAGCCACAACGCGTATTGTGGGGCAGTTTCTTTGACACGCCTTGTCAAAGAAGAGATCATGTCCCCTTATCACGGGATTCTCATCAATACGGGTGTGGATAATCCAACCGCACCGCCAATCGCGGCGAGTGGGAGGTGAGCGGGTTCCACCAGGCAAGTGGGGAGGCGCCAAAAAGCTCGTACCACCTCTTATAAAGAGATGAAGTCTCTTCCTCTTTACCCACGCCTTCTCCTTCCGCTAACTCATTCCCCTCTGCTCGAGCCCTAACGACCAAGCCCTCTTCTTTTCCGTCAAAGAGAAGTTTCCCAAAGATGTCCGGATCTGGAGCAGGAGGCAGATGGATGGCCTCTACCGTCCAGGAGAAGGATATCCAAAAGCTCCGGGAAGCCGGGTATCTGGCCAAGAAGATCGGCCACTGTCTCCCACCGGCGGGACAGGTTGTCCCTACTCTGAAGCCTCACAAGAGAGTCGTGTTCCTTCCCCATTTTGTCTGCGGGCTCGGGTTTCCCCTCCACCCATTTGTCCGTGGAGTTATGTATTATTACGGGATTGATTTTCATGATCTTTCCCCAAACTCTTTTCTCAATATCTCGATGTTCATTGTCGTGTGCGAGGTCTTTCTCCGAATTCCGCCTCACTTCGGCCTGTGGCTGAAGATTTTCAATGTGAAGCCCAAGGTGGTAAGTGGCAAACACGCCGAGTGTGGCGGTGCCATGGTGAGCAAGATGCCCAAGGTCATTTGGCCGAAGGGCACTTTCAACGACTCCGTCAAGGAATGGCAGCAGTAGTGGTTTTATATCACCGAACCACGCGGCAAAAAGTGGGTCGCAGCTCCTGAATTCAGATCCGGAGCTCCACTGCGGCTTGTCCTGGCCCAAGAAGGGCCCGAACTGGTCCTCGTCTGATGAGCTATCACTGCTCTAGACGTGCGTTCGGAGCGCGGTTGACAAGGACGTCAAACTCGTCGACGTAGTCCAGGTGATGCTAGTTCGCCTGGTTCTACCTTGTCAGTGTCGAGCCTGCACTTTGTGGGAGTTCGACCCGACCGAGCACCAAACCCTTCAGGAGCTCTATGACTCCTCCCACGAGGATATCTGGAAGGTGCTCTTCAAGTCCGGCAAATCATGGCTGGACTCTGCCGAGGATCGGGGGTATCAATTATCCCATTCTCCAAGCCCAGTAAGTTATAGTCATGCCCTGTCCGTCCATGCTTCAGTTGGTATGTCATGAAGGAGACATTTTAATCGTGTTTCATCATGACCTCAGGGATGGATTAAGAAGGTGGAGCGGATGCATTGTCTGGCCCCACTGCCGGAGGAACCAGCCGGACCTCTTCTAATGAAGATGCTGGTCCCCGCGCCTTACGAGGGGCCAAAGAAGGAGGACTCTAAGAAGGTCAAGAAGACCCGGAGTGGCCTCCGTCGCCGTGAGACTTCGGACGCCAAATTCGAAGACTCCGGCGACGCTCCTTCTTCCGAAGATGAAGAGGAGGAAGTAGAGGAGGACGAGCCTCACTCTGTAGGTGGGAAGAAGCGCATGGCTTCCCCGTCCCTGGAGGCCGAATCGCCTAAGAGGGGGAGAGGTTCCCATCCAGAGGCATCCCCCCCGGCTGCCGACAGCGGCCCGGAGTGAGATCCCAGAGCCCAGCCCCTGGAAAAATCATAAGTAACTGAATCCCTAATGCGCCTATGCATTCAGGGTCGTCTGAGTATAGTAGTTTTAACTGTCGCCATATCTCGTACAGCCCGGCGAGACCTCCTGCCGAACAGTCATCGTCGGAGGATTCGTTGAGTTCGGATGCTGTGGTGAGCAAGACGCCTCCGGAGGCTCTTTTTCCGGAGTCCAGGCGCGACACCGAGGTGTCGTCTCGAGGAGACCCCGAGCCGGATAAGGTCCTGGAGACCACTATGGCTCCAGGATCGGGCGAGCGGCCACCCTTCAAGGAGGGAGGTTTGCCTACTTCACCGGCCACCTCTGTCTATGCAGAGCTGTCGGGCGGTCTATCAACAGCGTTGAAGAACGCGTCTATCATCGATGAACATCGGACCCTCATGGATGCGGTGGTTGGAAAGATTCAGTCTACCGAAAGCGGGCTGAATGAGTCCTGCCTTGGCCTTATAAAGGCTTTTGAGGTATGGTTTCTAAGGAAACTTTGAGGAATCATCATGATATGAGTAGTAGCCCCTAATACACTGTCCGGCGAAAGGGAGCCGGGCAGGGGATCAAACCCTCTATTGTAATGGGAACCTTTTGTTTAATGATGTATACCATTTGGTTGAAAACAGGCGTCTGCGGAGAGCACGACCGCTCATGATGCGGAAGTGTCCGAACTGAAGCCGAGCCTGGAACGGGCCGAAGAAGAACTCGGCCGTGTGAAGAAGCAATTAGAGGAGAAGCAAGGTATGTTTAAACATTGTCTTGCATTTGGCACAAATGAATAAGTGTGCCTATTGAAAAGTAATTTATGTTATACGCCCTAGGAGCAAGTGCCGAAAATGAGGCACTGAAGAAGGCAGCGGCTGACGCCCACGAGAAGGCTACCGCCGAACAGGCGCTTCGTGAAGAACACGAGGCTAGGGTCGTCACAGCTGAGCGGAAGCTCCAGGAAGTTGTGACGAAAAGCGAGAGCTTGGAGCAGAGTCTAGTAGGGAAAGAATCCGAACTCGCCCAAGCTCTCCAAGCCACGGAAGATGCTTGGGAAGAAGCCCGAGGTGCTGTACGGGGCATTCAGGAGGCCCGGAAAGTTGCGGCTGGTAAGGCCATTTGTATCTATGGCCATTATTACGTGATAGTGGGGGGAACTCTAAGCAGCAAGCTGAATTCTTGATTTTACAGGGGCGTTTGCAGATCTGCCTCGCAGCATATCAGATGCTGACCAATTTTCCCGGACCGAGGAAAGGGAGTCTGCGGGAAGGAACTTCTGGTCGCAGTATTTGGCGCCGAACTATCAGGTGCCTTTTATCGATCAGCTAAAGCAGCTGGTCGAACTGCACCAGGCGGCTGAACTAGCCATGAAGGACTTGGTTATCCGGCTGTGGCCTGCGGAGCCAATTACAAGCAGTTACTTCGGACTCGTAAAGCGGATTGTGGGTGCATGTCCTCGGCTTGATTCAATCAAGCGATCAGTCTGTATAGAATGTGCACGCATGGCGCTTGCCCATGCGAAAGTGCATTGGGGGAAGCTTGATGCGGAGAAGCTGATAACTGAAGGGCCACGGGAGGGTAAGGAGCATCAAGCCCAAACTATACTATGAAGGTGTACTGAAGGGGCCCCGCCTGGCGGCGGATAAGTGCACCAAAGACATTATATTTCCCTAAGGGCATTCTCACCAATATTTGTAATATGGGATAATGGCACGCTTTATTATGTATTGCCTATTTTGTGTGAACATATGTTCTTCCTGTGTGGCTATTTATTGTATGTAAATTCTGAGAGTTGGCCAGTCGTCGGCTTCAGCCCCCACGTGAGAAGTACGGGGGTGTTCGGGGTATTTCTGAACACTCTTTATCCCATGGCTGGGTCCTTTTAAGGAGGTGTTTCTCACCACGAACTAGGCAATCGGACTATATGTGGCTTTACTACTCTCACTTAGCCATAGGAATTTGAGTATGGTCGGCGCAACCCCTAGTGTTCGGAAGGCCGAACTAGGGGCTCTATTGGCGCCTGATCGGAAGACCGATCCGTCGCAATCTGCATTTTATAGTGGCGTTATGCGGAATAAATCTTTAAGGATATTACAACCTCTCGAACAGCTGACTAGCTCTCGCTGCATGATGACAGTCGATTTTTGGCTTTCTCTACTGAGGTGCTCGTCCGGCAGAACCGGGACACAATCGCAGTAGTTCTCCCAGCGCTACCTTAGCCGACGGAACGGAACGTAAGGTACCAAAACATGGGAGCCGGGCAAACCCAACCAATGACCCAAGACATGATTCAGAGCTGATGCATATAGTGCTATAAGTTCGGGGTGCCGAGTGACCTAAAAGGTGGTCAGACTTTTAGTGCCGTACTGTGAAGCCCCTGGCAAAGCCGGGGCGTAACACGAAGCATGGCTGCCGTTTTGTGGCGAAGAGGCTTCGATGATAGACGACGACCGGTACGTGTTATTTAAGTCTACGCATTGCAGTAGGATGATATGTCTATGCATATGAGTGTGATTTATGATGATGAAAAAGGGATAGTTTTTGGTGGAACCTGTGATGGCCGGACTGGAGGGGGCTATGAATGGATCGAAAGTGAATCCGAACTGCGTTCTACCTGCATGGTCCTGTCCTTATTTGTCCGGGCTGATTCCACGCCGCCAATCCTGTTTTGCATAAAAGTTAGTTTGTGAAGGTAAATGCTCGGAGGCAGCCGAGCGTCCTCCCGTGGTTGGTCTAAAGGTTCCTGATCAGACCCTGGTGACCCCAGCCGCTATACCGGGAAGTAGTCCGGACTCCTCAGTGGGTGTCCGGATAGATGGCTGTCATATCAAAATATTGATAGGCATGCACGGCTTGCTACTCCGGCAGCTGTATGATTTCCCCTCTAAGGGCGGGATTTCGGCCTTGTATGTAGGCGTGAGTATATCACCGGCGTTGGCCTAATGGTTTACCACGTGGAATCTAGTCAACGTAGTTCATCCCGTTAGCATACGGTGGGTTACCGTATGAGGGGAGTGCGCCGATGGCGTGGTATTTTTTTGTTGGTTATCTAAGAACAAGTGTTAGAGCGGTGGGCCAATGAACTTGGCCTTTGCACCGGACACCTTATAGAAGGTGTTTATTTGTAGGTTTATACCCGTGGGGGCTTTATGTATTTTGGAGCCCCTGGACTACTAGGTCTAGGGGTACGGCAATTGAGTTGCCGTGGTTTGTATGATAGGGGACAATCGGCCGTACTGTTGTGCCCTGGGGGTCTCTTGACTAGATGCCTCCCTTCATTGTTTTCGGCACGCGACTAGTCACTTTGTTTTAGAGATCTGGCATTATCTATTGGTATGTTTTGCCGTCCTTCTTGGAGTACCCTGAATTTCACACGGTTGATCGAGTTTGTGGCTCGGGCCGAATAGGCTTGAGCTGTTCTTTGTCCGTTGACCGGACTAGGAGTTGCTGAACTTGGCACCAGCTTCCCTGACTTGACGTTTATGGCCGTTGCGCCGAGGCTTGAGGATGCCTCTTCGTGTATCCTTCTTGCTATCTTGGACTATGGTGGTGTGCGGATGTCGGGTTGTGTGCCTTTGGTTCGCCTGCTTAGGTTGAGGTAGCTCGTTGTGTCACGTATACCCTTTGTTAGGGCGGTCGAGTCCGTACTCTTCAGTGGCCAGGATCTTGGTCCAGCTATCCATTAGCAAATCCCGGTTGATTTTAAGCTGCTCTTGCTTCCTTTGCAGGCTCCTTGCCGTGGCCGTGAGTTGTTGCTTGAAGCAAATTTGTTCCACTGGATCTTCAGGCACGCTAAATTCGTCATTGCCGAGGCTTACCTCGTCTTCGGGGGAGGGTGTATAGTTGTCCCTCTCCAAGTACCCCACTGTGGCATGTCCGGCCTGTTTTAAAGGTAGGCTGATTAAGGCTGTATTCCTCTTCGGCACCATCCGGATTGTTTTCATCTCCGGGGCCGGCATTGATGTGGCGGGGCTTGGAGTGGCGCTAAAGATGCCCATACTTTGCTTTTCCCTCTGAGGGGTTGTCCTTCGTTGCCTCGTCGCCATTGGTTTCCTTCGGAGTATCCACCATATATATATCGTATAAAGAGGTGGCTGTCCACCGCCCTATGAGCGGTGGCTCCTGTAAGTCTTCTGCATCGTCATCCATACCATTGATGTCTTCGTAGTCGAAGTTAAGCACGTCGGTTAAATCATCGATCATGGCAATCAAGTGGGTGGTGGGTGGGCAACGAATTCCTTCGTCGCCCGCTTCCCACTCAAGCCGGACATAGTTCTGCCCAGAGTCTCCTGACAGAGAGAGAGACTTTAATGAGTTTAGCATGTCGCCAAAGGGCGAGTTCTGAAAGATGTCCGCAGCGGTAAACTCCATCACCGGAGCCCAACCTGGCTCGGCTGGCTCGAGGGTGTGCGGACCAGAACCAACGACCGGATACGAGTCCGGGGGTCTGGGGTTATAGGTTTCCACAGAGGTGAGACCTGTGTTTGAATTTAATGCCGATGAGTATGTGGCCTGCGGGGCGGGTTCTACCCCTCCGTCCTTGGGCAACGCAACCTGTTCCGGATTTAGATCTGGGGCTACTGCAGGGATAACGTTTCGAGCATTGTCCGACAGCAGGTCTAGGCTGCGCCCGTCATGACTGTCCGGCGCTCCCGGCACAGGGTCGAATCCGTCGAAGATCAAGTCTCCGTGAATATCCGCCGTGTAGTTCAAGTTTCCGAACCTGATCTGGTGGCCAGGGGCGTAGCTGTCGATCTGCTCCAGATGACCAAGCGAATTGGCCCGCAGTGCGAAGCCGCCGAACACAAAGATCTATTCAGGGAGAAAAGTCTCACCCTTTACCGTGTTGTTGATGATTGAAGACGCCATCAAGCCTTGAAGCGATGGCACAGAGGAACTCTCAATGAAAGCACCAATGTCGGTGTCAAAACCGACGGATCTCGGGTAGGGGGTCCCGTTCTGTGCATCTTAGTCTGATGGTAACAGGAAGCAAGGGACACAATGTTTACCCAGATTCGAGCCCTCTCGATGGAGGTAAAACCCTACTTCCTGCTTGATTAATATTGAAGATATGAGTAGTACAAGAGTAGATCTACCACGAGATCGTAGAGGCTAAACCCTAAGAGCTAGCCTATGATGGTATGATTGTAATTGTGATCGGCCTTCTAAGGACTATCCGCTCCGGTTTATATAGACACCGGAGAGGGCTAGGGTTTACATGGAGTTGGTTACAAGGAAGGAAACACAATATCTGGATCGCCAAGCTTGTCTTCCACGCAAAGGAGAGTCCCATCCAGACACGGGCCAAAGTCTTGAGTCTTGTATCTTCACGCTTCGATAGTCCAGACGATGTATATAGTCCGGCTGTCCGGATACCCCCTAATCCAGGACTCACTCAGGGTGTGCCTAGGGCCGGCCTCCTATCCCTCCCTCCTTTATATACATTGGAGGGGGCGCGCTTACAAGACACATCAATTGTTCCAAGCCGTGTGCGGCGCCCCCTCCACAGTTTATGCCTCCGGTCATATTCTTGCAGTGCCTAGGCGAAGCCCTGCACGGATCACATCACCATCACCTTCACCACACTGTCGTGCTGACGGAACCCATCTACTTCCTCGACCCTTTGCTGGATCAAGAGCTCGAGGGACGTCATCACGCTGAACGTGTGCAGAACTCGGAGGTGTTGTATGCTCGGTACTTGATCAGTCGGAACGAGAAGACATTCGACTACATCAACCGCGTTAAGCAAACGCTTCCGCTTTCGTTCTATGAGGGTACATGAACACACTCTCCCCTTGTCATTGTTATGCATCTCCTAGATAGATCTTGCGTGAGCATAGGAATTTTTTTGAAATTGCATGCTACGTTTCCCAACAGTGGCATCCGAGCCAGGTCTATGCGTAGATGCTATGCACGAGTAGAACACAAAGAGTTGTGGGAGGTGATCGTCATACTGCTTACCACCAATGTCTTATTTTGATTCGGTGGTATTGTTGGATGAAGCGTCCCGGACCAACCTTACATGACCATGTTCATGAAACCGGTTCCACCGATAGACATGCAACTAAGTTTGCATAAAGGTGGCTGGCGGGTGTCTGTTTCTCCAACTTTAGTTGAATCAAATTTGACTGTGGTCGGTCCTTGTTGAAGGTTAAAATAGCAAACTTGATAAATAACCGTTGTGGTTTTGTGCCGTAGGTAAGAATGGTTCTTGCTAGAAGCCCGTAGCAGCCACATAAAACATTGCAACAACAAAGTAGAGGATGTGTAACTTGTTTTTGCAGGGCATGTTGTGATGTGCTATGGTCAAGACATGATGTGATAAACGTTGTTGTATGAGATGATCATGTTTTGTAAAAGTTATCGGCAACTGGCAGGAGCCTTCTCTACAAAAAAATACACTTCTGTGATGATACGTGTTTGTCACAGTAGGTCACGTTTTTTGTCATGCATGTACATCCATGACGATTTTATGACAGAATCAAGATAGTTATACCTGTGCTATCATAGAAGTGATCCATGACATTACCAAAATTATCATCACGGAAGTGTCTACTTCCATGACGATAAATTGCGCATCATAGAAGTGCTTTTGTCAAGGGTGACCGACACGTGGCATCCACCGTAACGGCCCGCCGTTAAGCTATCGGGTCCAGTTTTGGATCCGATAACCCGTTAACAGCCCCGACCAATGGGGATTTTCCACGTGTAAAATCATCATTGACTGGACGAAACACGTGCCGGCTCATCGTTGGGACAGATGTCATCCACTCATTGGATCGAAGGCGCCTATGATACGTCGACACGTGGCACGGCCCAACAGAGGCCCATTCCTGTGAAAAGGCCAACCCGTTTGACTTGGTCAAAAGGTGGCGGGTCGGCCCACGGAAAGCCTGTTAACGGCCTATTCGCATATAGCCCATTTACAGCTCGCTAACCCAGGGCCCGTTACGACCTATCTGAATTAGGCCCAGTAGCGTCATCTGGGCCGTCCAATATGATTCCAGCCCGTTTTAACTTCCGCCCCATGTATGGTCAATGACGTCTTTCAGCCCATAGGAGGCCCTTTGTAACTCTTGGCCCATTAATGGCCCATGGTGAAACTGGCCCATAATGAATAGTGTATCACTTTATACCCATTAATGGCCCATTATTACATTGGGCCGTTTCCAGTCCATGTTATCTTTCGACCTTCTCAGGGCCCATTTATTCTTGGGCTCATTTCCAGCATTCGGTTACTTACGGCCCGTTACTGTCATTTTTTGCTTGTAGGCCAAATTCAGCCCGTGGTTACAGTCGGCCCGTTTGTGGCCCGTTAACACGTTGGGCCGTTTTCATAGCGTCATCAAATATGGCCTATTAACGACGACCCATTATGGTCGACCCATGAACGGATGATTCCAACTCTAGCCCGTTTACGGCCATAATGCCGTCTATTATTAGCCCATGTTTGGCCAATCGATCATATGGCCCGTATAAGGCCCATTGATGATACGGCCCATAAAAGGCCCATTGTGTCTACAACCTGTAGAAGGGCCATTGTTTCTACGCCCCATAGAAGGCCCATTGTTTCTAAGGCCCGTAGGAGGCCCAGTGTCACTACAGTAAATATGTAGCCCATGGTTATCGTGGCCTAGTTTTAAAAAATAGGTTGTTGCGGCCACTAGCAAACCGCGGGAAAAGAACTGCACTCACTACAAGCAAACAAATAAACAAGACAACAAGGAAATAAATAAGCAAGCAACTTATGCTAGGCTATCACGGCTATTACACATATTACATCCACCGGGCATCAAAGTTCACCACCAATGCAAATAAATGCACCGACAAAAGAATATACAAAACTGAGAGCACTTCAGAAGGCACTAGGCCTGGCCAGGACGGGCCCCACAAGCAGCCGAACAAGCTGATGAGACCTTAGTTGTGTCAATGTTAGATGCTTCATCCCTAGCTGTATGGCACCATAGTGCGCAAGGCAGTCCTCTGACATCTTCATTACATCTTTGACTTCAAGTCGGAGCTAAGCTGTAGCAAGCCTTTCCGCTTTAAGTTGAGACTGAAGAAGTCGAACTGATTGAGGCAGCGACTGCACAGAAGTTGTCTCACACCTGCTGGTGAGTAGCTTCAACTCACTGTCTTCATCAAGACAGGACCTTGGGGTCATCTCGCTGTCCTCAAGATGGTTTGGCTCACTATCTTCCCTAAAGTTCTACCTGGCATAAGAGATACGACTCTAAAAGAGAAACAAGGAGACATGTAACAGGTTTCACAATTATATAAGCAAATAAATGGATCTGTTCTACATAAGGAACATGTTTTTACAACTACAATTTAAAACTGGTAGTTGTTGCAAACATCCAATCAGATGTAAACAACGAAGTAAACAGTAGTGGAGGAAATGATGCCTATCCAAATCTATACTACAACAAAGTTTGAAGGCTTGACAAGGATGAACTTTCATTACATGTTAACACGGGCTGGACAAAGCCCTTCTCCATGTTGATGGAAGGATAATTCAATAAATTCCCCAAAGCTAATTTTTTATAAGCGTTGCCATTATTCTACATTTTGCAAAGAGTAAATATAAATCAAATAATATTGAAAGAAACAGAGGATAATGAAGCTCAGGTGCAGACTGATGATATATAATCAAATAGCAATCAATTAAGTACAACATTACAAGGCAAAAGGGCAAGAGGTACTAACAAGAGCAATGCAGAGTCCAGTATTGTTGTGAGATAGTATGATCCTTTGAGCAAGGAGATTCATCTGAAATTAGTTTTTATACAAGAGAGAAGGTAAGGCACATGCAGAAATTTAGGAGTTCAAATTTTGAATTGATATCATGGACAGTACCTGACACTGGGCTCTCAGCAGTTCTAATAGGGATTTGGCCACTGGAGTAGGGGTAAAGTGTGGTACAGTTGGGTCTGTGTTTTCTGTGGCTGCTGATCTATCTGATTTAACAGGTAACACTACCTTTCCCAAATACCTAGTTTGTACTCCTTGAGGATCTGCACTCACCCTCTTCCTTTTGGACATCTATTACGAAAGAACAACATTTGACTGGAAAAACATAGTATGACGACACATGGAATAGATACAGAAAATGGATAGGTATGGCATATACTCATATATGCTGCTTAAACTAAGTAGATGGTGTAACAAAGTAGAAGTAATGCAAGAGGTCAGATGCAAAATATGTGCGACCAATACAACCTTGCCAAGTTAGAGAAAGCAGCTTGATGGGTGAATAAGATAGGCCATCCTCCACCATGCCAAGTTTGTTAGCCAGTGGATTGTTCCACAATATTCCTCTCGTGTGCCCATTCTCATATTCATTTTGATAATGTTCAATACCTGACATGCATGAAAACATAAAAACAAGTGAGATTATCTTTGTAATGCAGAAGTGATTCTAATCCAATACTGCCTCCCTGTAAACCCCTTTCTGCTATCTCTGCAATTCTTCTAAGAGATGCCATGCATGCTGTAATTTGGTGTGTGCATTAATATAATGTGGCCTACTACTCAAAATATGAGAGCTCTATAAGTAATGACACCTCGTAGATGACAACTTCAACATATAGTAAAGAAGAACAAGTCGACCTGACCAGACAGATTCAAAATATACCAAGGGAGAACAACTCGACCTGACTAGTCGACCGCAAGAGAAGATGATCATCTTAAAGAAGAGCAGAAGAGCAAGCTGACTAAAGATATTACAAGTCTTTCTATACAATGTCGGTTAACCACCCATGATGAACTAGAGCGGACAGAGAAATACTATTCCTTCTGGTCTCTCCATATGTGGCTCACATGCATTTCAAAACTAAAGTAGGAACATTTAGCAGACCAATTAAACATCTCTCAATTTTACTAATATCAACATAATATCATATTTGAATTTGTACAACTAAGCTTGTTTAGCTAGATGGGTGGAGCAGTGCTACTACGACACGAACCACATAGGCTGATCGTGGTCATCATAAAATGGGGAAACTGTAAGCATGATGAGTATAGTGTTGACCGTGGAAGTGGGATGGCAGATCTGAAGCTATAAACTGCACAAAGGGTAGTTAGCAACGATGTTTGCTTTGAAATAACAACTAAGATTTGGTATGGACAAGAAAGTACAGTCAACAAGTGACAAAGAAATGCAATTCTGCTCTCTCTCTATATGTCGCGACATGCACTTGGAAACTCAAGTGGGACCTTTAGCTAACCAATTAAATGTATATGTTAACTAATATCAATATCATATCACAATCATATTTGAACAACTAAGCTTTAGAATTTTGAGTGTTGTGTTGTTTAGCTTGAAGGGTGGAGTAATGCTAGTACGACATAAAGCACCTACGCAGATCATAGTAGAGTAGATAAAAGGGGAAAAGCCTAAGCATCAAGAGTAAAATCAGGAAAGTGGAACTAGCTGGACCAGTGGGTGGCGCACATGCTTTTCAAAATGAATATAGGAACATTAGGTGACCAATTAAACGTTCTTTGTTTTAGTGATATGGGCATCATATCAGATTCGTATTTCAACATGTAAGCTTTGGGTTGAGGTCTTGAGGAGCAGTGCTAGCACGACATGAAGCACCTACGATGATGGTAGTGAATATAAAGGGGGAAACCATAAGCTTTACGAGTATAGTGACTATGCTATGGCGGATCTGAAGGTGCAAACCGGACAAAGCTACTTCGCAACTAATGTTTGCTTTCAACTAGCCACTACGATTTGGTATGGACAAGAAAAGTATAGTAAACAATTTATGATCTATTTTCCAGGTGAGATCAATAACTTAAGCACATATGGAAGAGTACCACCTCTCTTGCAACGTCGTGTAGGCCTCTGCTGATACGTAGAGGGTGCTGCGGGTGCGATGGCTATCGGCGGCGGGGAAGAAGACTTTAGATGGTAGACGGCGGTGGTGGTCGTAGGAGCGGCAACGACAAGCTGGATGGCGGTGCCAATGAAGCGAGAGGACACGATGAAAGGATCCTGGTCCGACGCTGTGGATGAAAGACGTCCATCTATTGCAGTGGACGATGGGGTAGGGGTAGTGACTCCGGCAAGGTGGAGGATGGGATGGGGGATGGAGGAGGCTGGCCATAGTGGGGAGGCTGTCGTGGCGCCAACGGTGTATGAATGGGGAAATGGCGGAGGAGGAGATCTCAAACTTTGGGACGCGCTTGTGTGAAATGTGGGAAAGTCACGAACTTATCCCCCATTTAAAATTTCGTACATCAAGTTGATTGAGGATAGGACAGTAATCTCGCATCTCCCAAATATTTGCCGGTAACGATTTCAGGCGAGGAGAGGGTGTTTTTCCGCCCACGGCTGGTGCCCACGATGTATGAGCAGGGCTGACAGGTAGGGCGGTTGGGCCACGTCTGAGGGAAGTTACACATCTGCCCCTATTTAAAATATTAGCCTACATTGATTTTGGACGAGGAGAGTTTGTTTTGCCGCCCACCGTGTATGAATGGGGAAATGGAGGGAGAGACACATGTCTTTTGGACGAGCTTGAATCAAATGTGTTTTGCCGCCCATGTTTGGCACCCACCGTGTTTGAATGGGCTTAGAGGCCGTCGTGTCACGTCTGATTGAAGTTACTAGTCTACCCCTATCGACAGCATGTAAATCCGATTGATAAGGATGTCCAGTGTCAGGGGTAGGCAGTAATTTCCATCTCGCAAACACTTGCTTCGGGCAGCCCACAAATTATAGTGGGTGTTTAGCCGCTTCGTTCAAAACTTGGGAGAATTAGCATTCACGTTTGCCCTGGGCCCTGACAACTAAATTCAAATCCAATTTGTATTCGATTATGAAAATCCACACATAATTCTACTTTTTGTTATTTATTTCTTCAAAACCACAACAAAGATTTATTCCACCTTTATATATGATTATGAAATGTCGTGATCTTCGAATTCAGTAGGTTGGATACACTTTGAGTCAAATAGTTATTTCTTCCAATACAATATGCTCACACGAAAAATAGTTCACCTTATGTCAATCATACAAGTACTGAGGATTACCTTGCCTAAAAAATTCGGATCATTACAACACATGGACAACATAGGGGGTCTTACAACATAATCCATTCAGAGACATGGCACAACATGCAAGTACAATAATCTAATGACAATTTCAGCTGGTATCTAAAGAAGAACCAGGATTACCCTGGGCTTTAGATAGCTGAAACAGTAGGACCTCCTCCGTCTTCAAATGCAACATTCTTAGTTCCTCCAATTCTTGGGTTGCTTGCATAATGTGTGCCGCTAATTGCATAATTTCCAGCCTCAAGATCAAGATTACCTCATTCATGGCAGCCACACCATCTTTTTATGCCTCTAGTAGAGCCTCAAGAACTATAATATATGTGCTCAGACTGCTCTCTGGCGGTGTTGCCTCTGAACTGCTACCATCTGGTAACATGGATGGCGCACTGCTTCCACAAATAGATTCTGGGGTTGTACATTGTGTCCTAGTGTGAACGGCATCCTGAAATGTTTCCACTGGACATAAGTAAGAGATAGTTATCGCATGATCCAGGCAGTAATCTTACATGGTAAACGACATACGAATTATTGCGGGGCATGGCAAGATATATTTAAATGGTTCGAAGTAGCATCATCTGAAAAGAAATTAAAATGGTAAGATGAAACTAGGGATGTAAGTGGCAAATAAACGACATCCGCCAGTCCCATCTAGTTAGTCTTTGCTAGCTCCCTAGTTCATTTTCCTCAAAAAACAAAAACTCTTTTGAACTATCATACAACTGGTGGACCTTAATCAGGATTAAATGGGACCCAGTTGACATCCCTAGTTGAAAGGGAGTGTACCGCCGCTATATTTAAGTTGCCAAGGCATCTAAGCAATTGAAATAATCTAAGAAAGCACTTAACAATGTGGCCTCATATAAACTACGAAGACAGTCTTGTGATGAAGTTCAGAGGAAAAGTTAAGGACTCAAATGAACTAGGCATGCATTTCTTTATGATAGTACAGCAGGCACTGCTGACATATTGGCCAACTCAGGTATAGTGTAACAAGTAACAAACAAGCATTCGAATCAAGCAATACAGCAAAGCAGACAACTGAACTATTTGTAATTCTATAGGATTATAGGTTGAGGGCACAAGCCAAGAAAGCAGCCCACTCGCATTACATTTCACATGTACTAAAACACATTGGCTTACCATATGTTGCTGTGAAGCCTCGCTGCTGTTGCAATGTTCTTTGAAGATATCATCAGCATCCCGTGGTTGCAAATCTAGTTGTTGTAGTTTATTCTGCACCCTCTATTTAGGTAAAATTAATTTTAATCGCATGCACTGGTTCGAATTGATCATCAATGTTTCACCTAAACTAATGAAAGAAGGGTGTGTGCATACATGACAATATATATACTTCCCTCTATTTTTATGCTTGTTCGAGGTGCTAGCCCCAAAAGGAAAAATATTTTGCTTGATGGGGTTGGCAGCTCCATAATTAATAGAAGCATCAAATTAGTCATGCAATTTGGGAAGATCAAGAACACACAAAAAAGTAATGAACAGAGGCTCGGAGCAGTGATGTAATAGCTAGCATCAGAAAATGTAGGGTAAAACGAACAAAAAGCAGCGGAACCACATGCTAGTTTGCTGATGTGTAATTACGCATAGAGAACATGAAGCAGTCTGATGGAACCAATAGGTGGCATCAGAACAACACCATTATCATAAATATAGCATGCAAGAAGTAAAATAGTAGGCAGTGATATCTAGGAAGTACAGTAATACTTAGGACAAAACTAAAGCATATTAATATATGTGCACTGGTATGTAATTTAGCACATGTAACATGTTCACTGCCAGAAGTATGGCCCTACAGGTGCAAGAAGAATAATGTGTCTCATGAAAAATTGAATGATGCCGTGAAGAAATTCAAAGGTGCGGTGCTTATGCTAAGAAAGTGAACGTAGGCGCCGACCGTTGGATAATAGTACATGATTCTCGGCGGCGTATGGGCATCGTTGTCATACTTGATAGCTAAGGATCGTCGATGGTGCTCGTGTTGTGGTTGAGTTTGGCCGGTTGTCGCCGTCGCTGAAGCGGCTCCGATGCTTCGGTTGCGGCGCCTGTCGACATACAAGAAAGCTCATCTATGGTAAGTGAACAGTTGCACGATAAAGAAGAGAAAAACCAAAGGAGTACAAATCAAAATAACCTGATGAGGCTGCGGCGTCGGTAACACATGGCCGGTGGAGTTGAATATGGCATCCGTGGAGCGGGTCTGGTGCAGTGGACGAAGGCTTCGGCGGGCGCGGTGTATAGTGCTTTTGGTGAGGCGGATCTGTTGCGGCAGACGAGGGCGCCGGTTAAACAGATCCGGTGCGGTGGACCATGATGGCGGTCAAGGAGATCTGGAGCGGTGGACAAACCAGTCGCTGAAGCGGCTCCGGTGAAGTGGTGACTTGGCAGTTGGGGGTTCCAAGGTGCGGAATGTAGATCCGGCGAGGTGTGAGGTCCATCGCTGCGGCGGACGACTAGATTTGGCGGCTTGCCGTGGTTGGGGGGGGTCAGGGAGGGGAAGGGGAGGGGATCTCGGGAAGAATGTTGGGGGCAAAGAGGGGAAAACAATGGAGTTACCAAAGCAGCCCTTTTCCGTTCATGTGGCAGGGGTAAAACAGGAATATCGCAGGGCTAAACTTTCAGGCGCAAGATATTTTGATGTGAGTGGGAAGTTTGAAAGCTTTTGGCGCCTGAAATTATAAGTGTTCTGCTCTTGTACGCCGACTATGATATCATGGCTGAGAATTTGATTGTTTTGCACGCAAAAAAAAGTGCAAGTTTTGAAAATCAATGTCTCCAACTCAAAACTTAGATTGTCCATTCAATTTAAATATGGATCATTGAGCTAGTACAAGCAAATACCATCATAAGATCCAGTTCAAATGAAATTCCAAATCTGTTTATCCTAAATATGATGGCAAAAGCAAAAATGTGTGTGTGTATGAATAAAGTGGATGATTATAAAGTTTGAACATGCCCGTATGTGTATATCTCTAGGTTTGATATATGAATTTGAAATCATGAAATCCCGGCTTAAAAAATGTACCTCCGTTTAAATGAATTACAAAAGCTAATGATGGAGTCAAATTCCAAAATTCCAATCTTAGGTTTGTAATTCTGGTACATCAAGGTATATCACGCATGTTCAAAAGTATCGTTATCTCATATATATCTATATGCCATTTATGGACACAAACGACCCCTCTCTCTCTCTCCCCTCTCTTCATCTCTCTCTCTCTGTCGTTAGCTCTCTCTCTCGCTCTCACACCCC
>NC_041381.1:496208146-496233526 GCF_002162155.2 Triticum dicoccoides
CACCCATGCTATCCATCTACTACACATGTCACACCATTCCCCCTTCCCTTATACTAGGTTTACATAATTTGTGGTCTTTCTACTCCACATACACACACTCCCTCTCACACAAAAACGCGCGCACAAACACACACAGACACGCACAAACACCCATTTATCTAGATCCTCATCTCTCCCCATGTCCGCATGTGTATCTCACACACTCACTCTTTGATTATGTCTATGTGTCTCCACGTTAACAACACAAAGCCCCATGTACATGTCTCTCTCTATCCTCCACACACATAGACACAAAGAATCTCTTATCATTGCCTCAGTCTCTAGACATATCACACACGCACACTGTCTCTCTCTCTCTCGCAAACACGCTCAACAAGGGTTTCCCCGTGAATAACTTACCATCTATTCATCAACAGTCGTGGCAGTACGGCGAACATGAGACATGAAAAAGAATAAATCTACACGTGCTTAGACCACCTAGTATGACTACTAGGACTAGAGCAAGCCGAAAGCGCGCCGCCGTCACCCCCTCCTTATCGGCGACGGGAAAACCTTTGTTTTACACAGTCGAGAAGTCATTGTGCTAAGGCCCCACATGCTGAGGCATTGAATATAATGTAGATCCTAGTTTATGGAAAAAATTATCGATAACACGTTTGTATTTCCATACTTATATTTCTTGTCTTATAAAAAACCGAGTTGGTGATGATGGTATGCGTGCCATCTTGCAATATAGACCATCCGATCTATATCTGATGGATGGAAGTTAAACTAAAAGATACCCGCACCTCTCTCCACATTTGTAGACAAGGCCTTCCCTCGTTCATCCTTATCTCCAACAACCTCATTGTTGAGAAATTAAAAAGGGAAGCCTCTGGAACAAACTGGCCTGGTGGCCACTGCTACCTCTTGAGTATGCGTTGGTTTTCCCTTGAAGAGGAAAGGGTGATGCAACAAAGTAGCGTAAGTATTTCCCTTAGTTTTGAGAACCAACGAATCAATCCAGTAGGAGATGACACACAAGTCACCTGGTACCTGCACAAACAATCAAGAACCTTGCAACCAATGCAATAAAGGGGTTTTCAATCCCTTCACGGTCACTCGCAAAAGTGAGATCTGATAGAGATAGTAAAGTAAATATTTTTGGTATTTTTGTTGTATAGGTTGGAAAGTAAAGATTGCAAAATAGTAAATGAGATGCGATGTAAATAAAAGAGATGTAATATAATAGAAAAGAGACCCAGGGGTCATAGGTTTCACTAGTGGCTTCTCTCAAGATAGCATGTATTACGGTGGGTGAACAAATTACTGCCAAGCAATTGATAGAAAAGTGCATGATTATGAAGACATCTAAGGCAATGATAATGAACATAGGCATCACGTCCGTGTCAAGTAGACCGAAACGATTCTGCATATACTACTATTACTCCACACATCGACCGCTATCTAGCATGCATCTAGAGTATTAAGTTCATAAGAATGGAGTAACGCATTAAGCAAGATGACATGATGTAGAGGGATAAACTCAAGCAATATGATATAAACCCCATCTTTTTATCCTCGATGGCAATAATACAACATGTGCCTTGCTTCCCCTACTGTCACTTGGAAAGGACACCGCAAGATTGAACCCAAAGCTAAGCACTTCTCCCATTGCAAGAAAGATCAATCTAGTAGGCCAAACTAAATCAATAATTCGAAGAGACTTGAAAAGATATCAAATCATGCATATAAGATTTCATAGAAGAACCAAATAATATTCATAGATAATCAAGTTCATAAATCCACAATTCAGCAGGACTCGGCAAACACACCGCAAAAGAATATTACATTGAATAGATCTCCAAGAACATCGAGGAGAACTTTGTATTGAGAATCAAAGAGAGAGAAGAAGTCATCTAGCTAATAACTATGGACTGGAAGGTTTGTGGTAAACTACGCACGCTTCATCGAAGAGGCAATGGTGTTGATGTAGAAGCCCTCCGTGATCGATTCCCCCTCCGGCAGATCACCAGAAAAGGCCCCAAGATGGGATCTCACGGGTACAGAAGGTTGCGGTGGTGGAAAAGTGGTTTCGTGGCTCCCCCTGATATTTCTAGGGTATAAGAGTATATATAGGCAAAAGAAGTACGTCGTGGAGCTACGAGGGGCCCACAAGGGTGGGGGACGCGCCTAGCCCCCTGGGTGCGCCCTCCTGCCTCGTGGCCTCCTCGTGGCATTCCAGACTTCAACTCAAAGTCGTGTGGATTGCTTTTGGTCCAAGGAAGATCCTCGTGAAGGTTTCGTTCCATTTGGACTCCGTTTGATATTCCTTTTCTGTAAAACTCTAAAAATAGGCAAAAAAACAGAAACTGGCACTAGGCCTCTAGTTAATAGGTTAGTCCCAAAAATAATATAAAAGAGCATATTAAAGCCCATTAAACATCCAAAATAGATAATATAATAGCATGGAACAATCAAAAATTATAGATACGTCGAAGACGTATCAGCCGCTGCTGGCATCGTCCATCCCCATGCCTCCGCTTAGTCCGACCACCAGTCACCACCACGCCCCACTCCTCTTCACCTTATCTCCTATTTCTCGAGATATCATTAGTTTTTACACATGGGATTAGTCCCGCATGGGTCAATCACAACAAGTGTTTTATAAAAAAATGCATCTTGATGTTCTGTGCAATGCACGGGCATCTTTCTAGTACTCCTACAGAAGACTAAGTTGGTGATGATGGTGTGTCTACCATCAGTCATTTCTGACCATTAGATCTACATCTAACGACTGTAAGGTAAGTTGTTGCCTTTTCTCATCAACATCCCACTTCTCTACCAATTTGCAGAAAAACCCATAATTAGTATCTTTAAACCAACCACATCCCTCCCTCACCTCACCAAAACAGCCCAAGGAATATATTCTGATTGAAACATAATATATCTCTAGTGATATATGTATATCAAAATTAGAGTGTTTTGTATCAAGTTTTGGAATAAGTATTATTCTAATTATGATCCGTTGCAATGCACATGAACATTGCTAGTATTTCCAACCATGCAAAAAAATCCTAGTATTTCCGTAGTTTCAAGTTTTCCACCAAGATATTAGTCACTCATGGTTGATATTTACTTTCAATCACGTAAACATATGCACTATGTAACTAGCCTTGCTTATTGGCTTCCAAAGCTGAACTTTCACTCCTACTTACAATATGTAGAGTATTTAACAAAAAGCTACCACTTTCAACAAGCCCTAGGAACAAACTATTGTGAAAAAAATAGCAAAAATATACCCAAAATTTCTTAATCCACGCCAAAAACTACTACCTAGTGCCGATTAGGCTCGTTTAAACCTGTTTATGACAGGGTTGGCCCACACGTCCGTGCTGACGAGGCAGCTTAAACCAACACATTTTGTTTGACCATTGACGCGAGGGACCCACATCTGACCTTCTATCCTGTTATTCGCCCTCAAATCATTATTTTTCCTGAACATTACTTCAAACGGTACTGATGCGTGTTCGTCGATGGCGCCGATGATGAGCGAGTTGGCCGCTGCTCCGCCGGACAGGTTGGACGCCAGCACGGCCTCCGCACGTGTTAGCAGGTTGGCCCGAGTGTGACTCACGAGCGAGCAAGCCGCCGTGCTGGCCTTCGCTCAAGCCAGATGGCTGTCCTTAGAGCGGCACGCGCGAGCAAGCCACCGTGCCGCCGTGCCAATCTAGCTAGCAAACCTTGCAGACAAGTAGCTGGACGAAGCTATCTTGGCTAGCTAGTGGTCGCGAGCGCCGGACGGAGCTGGCATCTATGCTGCCACAAGATGGGATCCGCACCACCGGCGGTTTTGACCTCGCCTTCTGCCGGCGGCAGTTGCTGCGTCCCATGGTCGAGGATGACTAGGTGGACGGGTTGGAGGTAGGAGGTCACTCGGGGATTTTTGTGCAGACTGACATGTAGGTCCCACAAGTCATAACTCCTAACTTGCCGGTCAAATAGAAGGTGTTGACTTAAGGGGCGTCATGGGTTGAATAGTCGTTTCTTGGTAGGGCTGGTTGGTAAGGGCATGTACAATGGTTGATAAGGTAGTCTTATCTTAAGTCTGCCACGTATGCAAGTAGTCGTAGTTTCTTGGCATTATTAGTGGTTTCTTGTAAGGAACAATGTACTATAGCGACAAAAAGTGATTCTAGGTTGCATTGCACTCCAACGGGTACTACTAGTGGTTGCAGGAGTGTATACCTCGTTTTGTGGGTTCGATCCCGGCCGAACGCACGGCGGCCTTTTTTTAAAATAGTAACTTTGCTGCGAGCCAATATTGTACACGGGTAGTTTGAGTTTTGAAGTCGAATGGATGCGCGGCACCACAATCTGGGTGCACTAGATAGCCTAGCCACGTGAACGGGTTTTCCTTCCCATCATCTCGTGGCTCGCATGCTCGCCCTAGCCGCACCATGCTTGCAGCTTCCTCATCAGCTAGTAGCATATTTAAAAGTGCCTCCCAATTAAGCTCAAGGAGCCAGAAAAGCCTGGCGCGGCATTGGGAACTGTGCAATATGGCTCTGTACGTAAAGTGCTACTAGTACTCTACTACTCTGTAGCTTGTGGTGTTGCACACATGGACTTCACTCCAGTATCGGCTCTATAAAAGAAATTCTCTTAACGTGATTTTTTTAAACGGAGGCAAAAGCTTTGCCTCTTCCCATTCATAAAGAAGGAACTACTAACAAAGTTCGATGAGATCCATTACACCTCCACAAATGGAAGTGAAAAGCCTAGTCTCACTGTATCAAATAACTCAAATGTTCTACCCCCGTAGTAACCGTCGCTGATAAACAGGCTGCTAGTGTGTGCGTGAGAGCAGCGGTTGAGTAGGCCAGCTACGCGCTTGAATAGAGCACTGAGAGTACCCACTACGCAGGTGTACTTTCCCTGCATTGATAGTACAGTGATGGTTCTAGAGAACAGTAGTACCCTCCACTTCAACCTGTAGCTCCTTGGCCCTGAGATTCAAGAGTTCAAAACCGGTGCACTATACTAGAAGTACAATACATTGCACTACTAGTTGAGAAAGTAGTACTAGTACTGCTACAGTACGAGTACATAGTAAATAATAGCCTCACCCCTTCACTAAGGAACAATCGAGGAGCTACAGTTGGAAGGGACGAGGCCCTGTGGTTACTATGCTCTTATCTCCTCCTTGCCAGTTCCCCTCCCCCTGAAGAGAAGGCAGTTCGCCGCTGCTCCCATGGATTCTCCAGGCGGTTCTCCTCTTCGTTGGGGCTGGGAGACCTTGGATGACAATCCTCTGGGAGAAATCGCATGCCGCTCCGACGTCCTCACCGCCGCAAGACTCGGTGCTTCCTGCACCAACTTTTTCAAGACAGTGCTTAAACAGGCTTGGGAAAAGGCCATGCTTGTTGGTCTTCCATGCGTCCTCGAGGAGAAGGTTCTTCTATGGGACAATCCCTCAAACAGTCCACTGATCCCTGGCCATGGTTGCACGTTGACTCCACTAGAGTTGTCGACGTTGACAGGTAGTAGGATTTTGTCCGATGAGAAAATCAGTCATGGAGTTTGATCATGCAGTACTTAGTTATTCCATTTCCATCCCATAATTTCTCCGCTGCCCACCATCTTATATATAGGTCTGGGTCAGTGCCAACGAAGATTGGCTTGCATACCTCCGGCCGGATACCACCATCATTTTGCACAACATCCACAGCAGTGCGGCCGTTCTTGTAGACCCCTTCTCCACCATTGGGATTGGCCTTCCGGACTGGCTTGGCTTGAATACATATGATGATGCCTACATGAGATTGAAGAAGATAGAAACCGCGGACCCTTCAATAAAGCGACGCGTCTACGACGATTACTATCTCATCGCGGTGTTCGACATAAGGATTGCCATCAAAGCAAGAGGCAGTAACGGCAGAGCTTGGCGCATGTTGGCAGCGGCAGATTTGTACCCCTACACGTTCGAAGATGTCATGCGCCATCTAGGCCGCATCTTCGTGGTTACAAGCCAGGGGACTTGTTTCATCTGGTTGCCATCCTATGGTATGGGAGATTACAAACGGAATGCACAAACCATCATTTGCATCCCTAACGGTACTCCATTATTTTGCAGGGATCAGTCATCCCCCAATCAAAATAAGACTGTCGATCCTGGATGTGCATTTGCATCCGCGATTCGGTCTAACCTGGAACCTTGTAGCTGACTTTGGCATATTGGGATCAACTACCTTAGCAGTCGTTACCCATGGTACCACTGATGTGCGACATGATCACACAATCTACCACGATCGGACCGTCACCATCTACCCAAGTATTCCAATTAGTATTATATTTTTAACCCTCTCGCCTTCTCTTTCATTGTTGTACTACTTACTAATACTAGTAGGAGTACTTTTTACCTTGGAGGACACATATAGCTAGCTAGTGAAGGAAATATGCCCTAGAGGCAATAATAAAGTTATTATTTATTTCCTCATATCATGATAAATGTTTATTATTCATGCTAGAATTGTATTAACCGGAAACATGATACATGTGTGAATACATAGACAAACATATAGTCACTAGTATGCCTCTACTTGACTAGCTCATTAATCAAAGATGGTTATGTTTCCTAACCATTGACATGTGTTGTCATTTGATTAATGGGATCACATCATTAGGAGAATGAGGTGATTGACATGACCCATCCCGTTAGCTTAGCACTTGATCGTTTAGTATTCTGCTATTGCTTCCTTCATGACTTATACATGTTCCTGTAACTATGAGAATTGTGTAACTCCCGTTTACCGGAGGAACACTTTGGGTACTACCAAACGTCACAACGTAACTGGGTGATTATAAAGGAGTACTACAGGTGTCTCCGAAGGTACATGTTGAGTTAGCATAATTCGAGATTAGGTTTTGTCACTCCGATTGTCGGAGAGGTATCTCTGGGCCCTCTCGGCAATGCTCATCACCTAAGCCTTGCAAGCATGTAACTAATGAGTTAGTTATAAGATGAAGTATTACAGAACGAGTAAAGAGACTTGTCGATAACGAGATTGAACTAGGTATTGGATACCGACGATCGAATCTCGGACAAGTAACATACCGATGACAAAGGGAACAACGTATGTTGTTATGCGGTTTGACCGATAAAGATCTTCGTAGAATATGTAGGAACCAATATAGGCATCCAGGTCCCGCTATTGGTTATTGACCAGAGATGTGTCTCAGTCATGTCTACATCGTTCTCGAACCGTAGGGTCCGCACGCTTAAGGTTTCGATGACAGTTATATTATGAGTTTATGTATTTTGATGTACCGAAGGTTGTTCGGAGTCCCGGATATGATTACGGACATGACGAGGAGTCTCGAAATGGTCGAGACATAAAGATTGATATATTGGACGGATATATTTGGACACCGGAAAGGTTCCGGAGAAGTTTGGAGCCCCGGAAGGTTACCGGAACCCCCCGGGAGGTATATGGGCCTTATTGGGCCCATGTAGGAGGAAGAGAGAAGGATCAAGAGAAGGGGGCGCGCCCCCCCAAGCCCAATCCGAATTGGGGAGGGGGGCCGGCCCCCCCTTTCCTTTCTCCTTCCCCCTCTTCCTATTACTACTACTAGTACTACTTCCTAATACTAGTACTCTTTCCTTCCCCATCCAAATAAGATAAGGAAAAGAGAGGGAAACCTACTTGGAGTAGGTTTCCCCCTCCTCATGGCGCGCCCCCCTAGGGCCGGCCACCTCCTCCCTCCCTCCTTTATATACGGGGGTAAGGGGGCACCCTAGAACACACAAGTTGATCATTGATCGTTCCTTAGCCGTGTGCGGTGCCCTCCTCCACGATATTACACCTCGATCATATTGTAGCGGTGCTTAGGCGAAGCCCTGCAACAGGAGAACATCAAGATCGTCACCACGCTGTCGAGCTGACGGAACTCCCCCTCGGCGCCTCTGCTAGATCGGAGATCGAGGGTGCGTCATCGAGCTGTACGCATGTCAAGAACTCGGAGGTGCCGGAGTAACGGTACTTGGATCGGTTGAACCGGAAGACGTACGACTACTTCCTCTATGTTGCGTCAACGCTTCCGCTTCGGTCTACAAGGGTACGTAGACAACACTCTCCCCTCGTTGCTATATCATCACCATGATCTTGCGTGTGCGTAGGAAATTTTTTGAAATTACTACGTTCCCCAACAGTGGCATCCGAGCCTAGCTTTTATGCATTGATGTTTTATGCACGAGTAGAACACAAGTGAGTTGTGGACGATATAAGTCATACTGCCTACCAGCATGTCATACTTTGGTTCAGCGGTATTGTGAGATGAAGCGGCCCGGACCGACATTACGTGTACGCTTACGCGAGACTGGTTCCACCGTTACGAGCACTCGTGCTTAAAGGTGGCTGGCGGGTGTCTGTCTCTCTCACTTTAGTTGAACCGAGTGTGGCTACGCCTGGTCCTTGTGAAGGTTAAAACGGAGTCTATTTGACAAACTATCGTTGTGGTTTTGATGCGTAGGTGAGATTGGTTCTTGCTTAAGCCCGTAGCAGCCACGTAAAATTTGCAACAACAAAGTAGAGGACGTCTAACTTGTTTTTGCAGGGCATGTTGTGATGTGATATGGCCAAGACATGATGCTATATTTTATTGTATGAGATGATCATGTTTTGTAACCGAAGTTATCGACAACTGGCAGGAGCCATATGGTTGTCGCTTTATTGTATGAAATGCAAACGCCCTGTAATTGCTTTACTTTATCACTAAGCGGTAGCGATAGTCGTAGAAGCAATAGATGGCATAACGACAACGATGCTACGATGGAGATCAAGGTGTTGCGCCGGTGACGATGGTGATCACGATGGTGCTTCGAAGATGGAGATCACAAGCACAAGATGATGATGGCCATATCATATCACTTATATTGATTGCATGTGATGTTTATCCTTTATGCATCTTATCTTGCTTTGATTGACGGTAGCATTTTAAGATGATCTCTCACTAATTATCAAGAAGTGTTCTCCCTGAGTATGCACCGTTGCGAAAGTTCTTCATGCTGAGACACCACGTGATGATCGGGTGTGATAGGCTCTACGTTCAAATACAACGGGTGCAAAACAGTTGCACACACGGAATACTCAGGTTATACTTGATGAGCCTAGCATATACAGATATGGCCTCGGAACACGGGGACCGAAAGGTCGAGCGTGAATCATATAGTAGATATGATCAACATAGAGATGTTCACCATTGAAACTACTCCATCTCACGTGATGATCGGACATGGTTTAGTTGATTTGGATCACGTAATCACTTAGATGACTAGAGAGATGTCTGTCTAAGTGGGAGTTCTTTAGTAATATGATTAATTGAACTTAAATTTATCATGAACTTAGTACCTGATAGTATTTTGCTTGTCTATGTTTGTTTGTAGATAGATGGCTCGTGCTATTGTTCCGTTGAATTTTAATGCGTTCCTTGAGAAAGCAAAGTTGAAAGATGATGGTAGCAATTACACGGACTGGGTCCGTAACCTGAGGATTATCCTCATTGCTGCATAGAAGAGTTACATCCTGGAAGCACCGCTGGGTGCCAGGCCTGCTGCTGATGCAACTGACGATGTTAAGAACGTCTGGCAGAGCAAAGCTGATGACTACTCTATAGTTTAGTGTGCCATGCTTTACGGCTTAGAACCGGGTCTTCAACGACGTTTTGAACGTCATGGGGCATATGAGATGTTCCAGGAATTGAAGTTAATATTTCAAGCAAATGCCCGGATTGAGAGATATGAAGTCTCCAATAAGTTCTACAGCTGCAAGATGGAGGAGAACAGTTCTGTCAGTGAGCATATACTCAAAATGTCTGGGTGTAATAATCACTTGATTCAACTAGGAGTTAATCTTCCGGATGATAGCGTCATTGACAGAATTCTCCAATCACTGCCACCAAGCTACAAGAGCTTTGTGATGAACTATAATATGCAAGGGATGAACAAGACTATTCCCGAGCTCTTCGCGATGCTGAAAGCCGCGGAGGTAGAAATCAAAAAGGAGCATCAAGTGTTGATGGTCAACAAGACCACTGGTTTCAAGAAAAGGGGCAAAGGGAAGAAGAAGGGGAACTTCAAAAGGAACGGCAAACAAGTTGCTGCTCAAGTGAAGAAACCCAAGTCTGGACCTAAGCCTGAAACTGAGTGCTTCTATTGCAAGCAGACTGGACACTGGAAGCGGAACTGCCCCAAGTATTTGGCGGATAAGAAGGATGGCAAAGTGAACAAAGGTATATGTGATATACATGTTATTGATGTGTACCTTACTAATGCTCACAGTAGCACCTGGGTATTTGATACTGGTTCTGTTGCTAACATTTGCAACTCGAAACAGGGACTACGGATTAAGCGAAGATTAGCTAAGGATGAGGTGACGATGCGCGTGGGAAATGGTTCCAAAGTCGATGTGATCGCGGTCGGCACGCTACCTCTACATCTACCATCGGGATTAGTTTTAGACCTGAATAATTGTTATTTGGTGCCTGCGTTGAGCATGAACATTATATCTGGATCTTGTTTGATGCGAGACGGTTATTCATTTAAATCAGAGAATAATGGTTGTTCTATTTATATGAGTAATATCTTTTATGGTCATGCACCCTTGAAGAGTGGTCTATTTTTATTAAATCTCGATAGTAGTGATACACATATTCATAATGTTGAAGCCAAAAGATGCAGAGTTGATAATGATAGTGCAACATATTTGTGGCACTGCCGTTTAGGTCATATCGGTGTAAAACGCATGAAGAAACTCCATACTGATGGACTTCTGGAATCACTTGATTATGAATCACTTGGTACTTGCGAACCGTGCCTCATGGGCAAGATGACCAAAAACACCGTTCTCCGGATCTATGGAGAGAGCAACAGATTTGTTGGAAATCATACATACAGATGTATGTGGTCCGATGAATGTTGAGGCTCGTGGCGGATATCGTTATTTCCTCACCTTCACAGATGATTTGAGCAGATATGGGTATATCTACTTGATGAAGCACAAGTCTGAAACATTTGAAAAGTTCAAAGAATTTCAGAGTGAAGTAGAAAATCATCGTAACAAGAAAATAAAGTTTCTACGATCTGATCGTGGAGGAGAATATTTGAGTTACGAGTTTGGTTTACATTTGAAACAATGTGGAATAGTTTCGCAACTCACGCCACCTGGAACACCACAGCGAAATGGTGTGTCCGAACGTCGTAATCGTACTTTACTTGATATGGTGCGATCTATGATGTCTCTTACCGACTTACCGCTATCGTTTTGGGGTTATGCTTTAGAGACGGCCGCATTCACATTAAATAGGGCACCATCAAAATCCGTTGAGACGACGCCTTATGAACTGTGGTTTGGCAAGCAACCAAAGTTGTCGTTTCTCAAAGTTTGGGGCTGCGATGCTTATAAGAAACTTCAACCAGATAAGCTCGAACCCAAATCGGAGAAATGTGTCTTCATAGGATACCCAAAGGAGACAATTGGGTACACCTTCTATCACAGATCTGAAGGCAAGTTTTTCGTTGCTAAAATCGGATCCTTTCTAGAGAAGGAGTTTCTCTCGAAAGAAGTGAGTGGGAGGAAAGTAGAACTTGATGAGATAACTGTATCTACTCCCTTATTGGAAAGTAGTTCATCACAAGAACCGGTTCCTGTGACAACTACACCAATTAGTGAGGAAGCTAATGATATTGATCATGAAACTTCAGATCAAGTTTCTACTGAACCTCGTAGGTCTACTAGAGTAAGATCCGCACCAGAGTGGTACGGAAATCCTATTCTGGAAGTCATGTTACTAGACCATGATGAACCTACGAACTATGAGGAAGCGATGATGAGCCCAGATTCCGCAAAATGGCTAGAGGCCATGAAATCTGAGATAGGATCCATGTATGAAAACAAAGTATGGACTTTGGTTGACTTGCCCGATGATCGGCAAGCCATTGAGAATAAATGGATCTTTAAGAAGAAGACTGACGCTGATGGTAATGTTACTATTTACAAAGCTCGACTTGTTGCAAAAGGTTTTCGACAAGTTCAAGGGGTTGACTACGATGAGACTTTCTCACCCGTAGCGATGCTTAAGTCTGTCCGAATCATGTTGGCTATTGCTGCATTTCATGATTATGAAATTTGGCAAATGGATGTCAAGACTGCATTCTTGAATGGATTTCTAGAAGAAGAGTTGTATATGATGCAACCTGAAGGTTTTGTTGATCCAAAAGGTGCTGACAAAGTGTGCAAGCTCCAACGTTCCATTTATGGACTGGTGCAAGCATCTCGGAGTTGGAATAAACGTTTTGATAGTGTGATCAAAGCATATGGCTTTATACAGACTTTTGGAGAAGCCTGTATTTACAAGAAAGTAAGTGGGAGCTCTGTAGCATTTCTAGTTTTATATGTTGATGACATATTATTAATTGGAAATGATATAGAATTTCTGGATAGCATAAAGGGATACTTGAATAAAAGTTTTTCTATGAAAGACCTCGGTGAAGCTGCTTACATATTGGGCATCAAGATCTATAGAGATAGATCAAGACGCTTAATAGGACTTTCACAAAGTACATACCTTGACAAAATTTTGAAAAAGTTCAAAATGGATCAGGCAAAGAAAGGATTCTTGCCTGTACTACAAGGTGTGAAGTTGAGTCAAACTCAATGCTCGACCACATCAGAAGATAGAGAGAAAATGAAAGATGTTCCCTATGCTTCAGCCATAGGCTCTATCATGTATGCAATGCTGTGTACCAGACCTGACGTATGCTTAGCAATAAGCTTGGCAGGTAGGTACCAAAGTAATCCAGGAGTGGATCACTGGACAGCGGTCAAGAACATCCTGAAATACCCGAAAAGGACTAAGGATATGTTTCTCGTATATGGTGGTGACAAAGAGCTAGTCGTAAATGGTTACGTCGATGCAAGCTTTGACACTGATCCGGACGATTCTAAATCGCAGACCGGATACGTGTTTTTATTAAACGGTGGAGCTGTAAGTTGGTGCAGTTCTAAACAAAGCGTCGTGGAAGGATCTACATGTGAAGCGGAGTACATAGCTGCTTCTGAAGCAGCAAATGAAGGAGTCTGGATGAAGGAGTTCATTTCCGATCTAGGTGTCATACCTAGTGCATCGGGACCAATGAAGACCTTCTGTGACAATACTGGTGCAATTTCCTTGGCAAAGGAATCCAGATTTCACAAGAGGACCAAGCACATCAAGAGACGCTTCAATTCCATTCGGGACCAAGTCCAAGTGGGAGACATAGAGATTTGCAAGATACATACGGATCTGAATGTTGCAGACCCGTTGACTAAGCCTCTCTCACGAGCAAAACATAATCAGCACCAAGACTCCATGGGTGTTAGAATCATTACTATGTAATCTAGATTATTGACTCTAGTGCAAGTGGGAGACTAAAGGAAATATGCCCTAGAGGCAATAATAAAGTTATTATTTATTTCCTCATATCATGATAAATGTTTATTATTCATGCTAGAATTGTATTAACCGGAAACATGATACATGTGTGAATACATAGACAAACATATAGTCACTAGTATGCCTCTACTTGACTAGCTCATTAATCAAAGATGGTTATGTTTCCTAACCATTGACATGTGTTGTCATTTGATTAATGGGATCACATCATTAGGAGAATGAGGTGATTGACATGACCCATCCCGTTAGCTTAGCACTTGATCGTTTAGTATTCTGCTATTGCTTCCTTCATGACTTATACATGTTCCTGTAACTATGAGAATTGTGTAACTCCCGTTTACCAGAGGAACACTTTGGGTACTACCAAACGTCACAACATAACTGGGTGATTATAAAGGAGTACTACAGGTGTCTCCGAAGGTACATGTTGAGTTAGCATAATTCAAGATTAGGTTTTGTCACTCCGATTGTCGGAGAGGTATCTCTGGGCCCTCTCGGCAATGCCCATCACCTAAGCCTTGCAAGCATGTAACTAATGAGTTAGTTATAAGATGAAGTATTACAGAACGAGTAAAGAGACTTGTCGATAACGAGATTGAACTAGGTATTGGATACCGACGATCGAATCTCGGACAAGTAACATACCGATGACAAAGGGAACAACGTATGTTGTTATGCGGTTTGACCGCTAAAGATCTTCGTAGAATATGTAGGAACCAATATGGGCATCCAGGTCCCGCTATTGGTTATTGACCAGAGATGTGTCTCAGTCATGTCTACATCGTTCTCGAACCGTAGGGTCCGCACGCTTAAGGTTTCGATGACAGTTATATTATGAGTTTATGTATTTTGATGTACCGAAGGTTGTTCGGAGTCCCGGATATGATTACGGACATGACAAGGAGTCACGAAATGGCCGAGACATAAAGATTGATATATTGGACGGATATATTTGGACACCGGAAAGGTTCCGGAGAAGTTTGGAGCCCCGGAAGGTTACCGGAACCCCCCGGGAGGTATATGGGCCTTATTGGGCCCATGTAGGAGGAAGAGAGAAGGAGCAAGAGAAGGGAGCGCGCCCCCCCAAGCCCAATCCGAATTGGGGAGGGGGGCCGGCCCCCCCTTTCCTTTCTCCTTCCCCCTCTTCCTATTACTACTACTAGTACTACTTCCTAATACTAGTACTCTTTCCTTCCCCATCCAAATAAGATAAGGAAAAGAGAGGGAAACCTACTTGGAGTAGGTTTCCCCCTCCTCATGGCGCGCCCCCCTAGGGCCGGCCACCTCCTCCCTCCCTCCTTTATATACGGGGGTAAGGGGGCACCCTAGAACACACAAGTTGATCATTGATCGTTCCTTAGCCGTGTGCGGTGCCCTCCTCCACGATATTACACCTCGGTCATATTGTAGCGGTGCTTAGGCGAAGCCCTGCAACAGGAGAACATCAAGATCGTCACCACGCCGTCGTGCTGACGGAACTCCCCCTCGGCGCCTCTGCTGGATCGGAGATCGAGGGTGCGTCATCGAGTTGTACGCGTGTCAAGAACTCGGAGGTGCCAGAGTAACGGTACTTGGATCGGTTGAACCGGAGGACGTACGACTACTTCCTCTATGTTGCGTCAACGCTTCCGCTTCGGTCTACAAGGGTACGTAGACAACACTCTCCCCTCGTTGCTATATCATCACCATGATCTTGCGTGTGCGTAGGAATTTTTTTGAAATTACTACGTTCCCCAACAGCTAGGACCTTGAAGACTTGAACCCACTAGCTGCCACCATTTTTGTTTTTCCATGTCTTACTATCTCATCCATGTAGCCAAGAGTGTCTATGTATAATAATCCGGTTATTTTACTTCCTCTATACCGGAGTAGTACTATTTGCTACATAGTATTACTAACCGCCATATTTGAGCACAACATTATTATGCATGGACCTTGACTATGTACGTCACCAAGTGTCCAGATGAATGTTGCGTGTACCAGATGAATGGCGCAGAGTTCGACCCCTGCGATGCTACGTGGGTGCCTAGGAACACTCTTGGAGAGTACTCGCTTTTCATTGGGGACAGCTACCCCACTGTGAAGCGGATGCCACCTTCCGTGCACGACACCGAAGGCCTGCCGTTCATGAAGCATGGTTGTGTCTTCAGTGCGCACCACCGGATGAACGACATGCTAGGACACGGTATCCCTGATTTATGCCGCTTCAGCTTGGACGAGTCTCCATCGTGTGGAACCGGACTAGAAAGCTGTGACAATGATTCCCGTTGCCCACCACTATGGATCGTGCCATCCATGAAGAACACCTGGGACTAGAACCTGGAGGAGGACATGTAGCCCATCTATAACGTTTAAGTGGAGTATGGTAAATTATGAATGGTAGCGCTGTGAATATATGTAGACTAGTCGTGCACAAATTTATCACATGAATTGGAGATGACTTGTGTGGCACACTTGCATTTGTCCTTTCTAATTTATTACTAGTAAATGTGTTATGTGTACGTGCAACTTGTGTGGTTGTCGCACGGGCTCCAACATGCTCTTTGAGAAAAAAGGTGGCACAACTTTGCATATAGGTGACGTGGCGGCATCATACAGTAGCATCGTTCGCTATAGTTGTAGTATACTCCTACTAGGACGACAACTCCTGTAAAACCTTGCACTTGGATCTTTGCCTCTTCGGGAGGTTCAATTGTTCGTACTCGTGTGAACCTTGCACTTGGCTCTTCGCCTCTTCGGAAGATCCAACAATGATGATACTACAGTACAATATGCTTCCCGCAATCTGACACCGATTGAACTGCTGCACATCCACTGCGAGGGCGAGGGAGAGGGAGAGGGAGAGGGCACTGTAGTCAAAACCCTCTCCTCGTCCTGTGAGCCATCGCGTGCGTGGGCAAGGGAGAGGCGTAGTAAGCAAGCTTCTCCTCATTCGGCGAGTTGACGGGACACATCAAAGCAGTACTAGTACTAGTCCATATTGCGTCCTTTCCGGTTAATATGGCTTAATTTGAAACGAGAAAATACACTGGCGGTCAACGTATGTAACAATACGCTCTTTACAGTCACTATATATAGTTTTGCGGTGATTATACGATCACTAGCTCATCGTAGAGCACCGTATTGCACCCTACTGACTGGCCACATAGTCGACGTGGCACTTTGTTGACTAGTTAAATTGTCACCTGGTTTCTAGGTCCCAACTGTCAGTTGACAGAGCAAAGAAATCAGTTAAACACAACTTTACATAGGCGCGACAGGAGTCCAACCCTTGCGCGTGAACCACCCTGGCTGTGTATGTGAGTGCATGCACGTGTACTCCCTCGGTCTTCCAACAAAGAGTGTACATCAGCTAAAACACAAAGAGTGTACATCTACACTTCCAATGCATTTATCCTTTAATCTAAATCGATATTGATTGATTAATGCACCAACTTGTGCTCTAGGTATAGGCTACATTTCTATCCTTAATTACAGCATGCAACAACCTTCATTTAATCTTCTTCTCTCAATGGTCGCATGCACACAAAAGTCTGCTACTTTTGGGCATTAATTATGCCCTGGTCAATGTGTAAATCTCTAAATGTACAGTCTTTCACGGACGTAGGGAGTAGGTTGAGCACTTGAGCATGACCGTGTGTGTTGTGTCATGTGTTGTGTGCCGCATGGGTGCGTGAGTGTTGCATGTGTCCATGTGTACGTGTGAGTGTTGCATGTTGCATGCATGCATGCATGCATGCATGAGGCTTTTACTCCCTCCCATTGACATGTTCATATTTCAAGCTTCCTTTGTTCCCTCCATATGGTGATACCCCCTCTGTTCCCAAATACGGAGTAAAAGCCTCCCTCTGTTCCCAAATACATAGTATTTGTCTTTCTAGAGATTTCAACAAGTGACTGCGTACGGAGCAAAATGTGTGAAGTGAGCGTAGAGGCGTAAGGATACTGTAGATAGGAAGTCTTCGCGATCCATTATTCCCCATCTCGGTCAGAGAGAACTATTCAACTAGTCTTCACAGTTAAGTGGCAATACACGCGGCAGCAGATGGGATACTTAATTAATAAGTTGAACCAGCGTGTTAGTGTTACTAAATCAGCCTTACCCACTACTGCCATCATGTTTGCCAGTAGAGCACGCTTCCGCAAATATGCTTACGCACCTCTCTCCTCTGTTAACTGGCATATGGGCCCTCTTGAGGTAGACCCACATGTCATCGGTGTAACTATTTACACTTTGAAGGACGGTATATCCTGGTAGTAGTACTAGTAGAACTGATATTTAATACATTTTCTTCCCCGTCTTTCACTCTCCTTCCTCCTCTCTGCCCCATCGTCGGCCGCACACCATTCCACCCGCTCACTGCTCGGCCACACGAGGAGAAGCTTCTTCGCTCGCCCGCCCGACTCCACTTCCCTGCTGGCTCGCATGCACCGAAAACCCCAATGGCAGAACCGACTGACACCCAGGGCCGTGATTAGAATTCCCTCCCCGATATTCTCTTGGAGCAGATCTGTAATCGTATGGACCTAGCACCGTTCGTCTGGCCGCATGCTCGGTGTCTTTGTACCTCTACTCGTCTGTAACCGGCCGGCTCTTTTCAAGACACCCTGCTTGCTGATGCCCGATTCTCACAGGTGGCCCAGACACCGACTTGACGATCCTACGGAGGTTGCCGTGGTGCCCCTCGACATGCTACCACTACCCGTCCACCTGTCCTTCGTGTGCGGCCATTACTGGGCGGGCATGAAGGCTAACTGGATCATCCTCATCCACCAATCTGGTAGTCTGTGGTGTCTCGTGGATATCTACACCCAGCGAGAGCACCCTTCCGTTGGATACCGCCACCATCGAGCCTCGCGGCCCGCCGAACACTCCCGCCTACTACGCACGAGACGTGTCAAGGTTTTGGCTCGACATCTGTTTGCTGAAAGTTGTAATTTGCAAAGTGCCCATACCATCAGAAGACTACATGGATTACAAGCTCATTGCCTTATTCAACATGGTATTAGTCTATCTAGTATCTGGTCACCATACATGGTTATGGCTCATCGTCAATCCTGTTGAGGCAACATTTTTGTCTGATGCTATAGTGCACGATGGCACCGTTTAACCGGTCGACCAACAGATTGGTTGCCTATACTGATGGAATCTATCATCATGTAATTTTTCTATCTCATCTCATCTTTACCTTATGAATACGTCTGCCTGTTCATTGTTAAAAATTTAGAATAGATAGTATGTCTATAACCACATCATTGCTATATGTTCCTATCATTTCCTAGATTTTTATGACCACACATGTTATTATTAGAGTTGATATGAGAACAATTGGCATCTAATGATTGTTAGAATAAATATTATGAGCATAACCTCATGATTGCTATATGTTACTCTCATTTCCAAGATTTTTATAACAACACATGTTATTTCTTAGAGTTGATATGAAAACACTAGTAAGTGCTATGGTATAATATGAGTAGGCCCTGTCATAGTTGTTTTGCTCTCATTGTTGCATGATGTTTGAACCATGACATATTGCTAGAATATGAAAGCCATTGGCTTATTTTTTACCCTTGTGGTATGATTATGACCACGACATTGCAATTCTCTTTCTATGATATGTGTCACTGTTATAATAATCTTAATTCCACACATACTCTGAACATGATTGTTTATTTTTGTCCTTTTGGTCTCCAATTTGAATTGTTGCAGCAGACGCAAATGCACTGGTCTTCATGATTCCAGGACCTAGAATCATACCAGCCGATGGGTGGTGGTTTATCGCTCGTTCAGCTGATGGCGGTCATTTTATGCTCATTCTCACGTACCAAATTGACCAAACCATTACATCAAACCACATGCAGTACAATGCCTGGGGCATTCGTGACATTGATGGCTATGGCTGCTTCGTGTTCGAGAAAGATCCCAACTCCATTGGGGCCAAGCATATTCAACTGAAGGCAGGTTTACAGCCTCGGCAACCACTCCATGTTCCTCGGTCTCAATTATTCGATCATCCAACCAATCATCAATCATATCACCGGCGATGATTACCGTGCTATGCAACTTCCATTTTCCAGGGGGGGTTGTGTGAACACATCATACTATGGGTTTCATGAATCACCATATCCAGAGATTCGTCGACACAGCTTGTTGCCAGATAATCTTCAGTGAGTGAAAGGCATCAAGCTTCCATGCGATGGATGGCTTTTGCAAACCCGACATGCGGCGATGTGGTTCATGCCAACAGCAAATATGCACAACTTAATTCGTACTGATATCTAGACTGAGCCATGTATTCTGCTGCTATAGCACGACCCTCTTTTGTTGGATATTATGTACTGTTGTTAGTTTGAAGCACTCCTCTGGTTTGAAGGATAGATACCTTTGTGGGATCAAGTGCATCCTAACTCACCTGCGTAGGGTGTACTAATAATGATGATGGAGATGCTGTGCAGAAGCCATATATACATAAACACTATTCTGATCACGGGATCAGAATAATATTCTGATCACAACCAGAACTTCCTGAGTTACACGCCTGAACTTCCCTCTGTACGAACCCGGCCTTCGGGCTATCTTCGCAACCGTGTCTCCCCGCGCAAATTTTTCTGGTTAGTCGTGTTCTATGCGATGTAAGTGTAATATGCAAATTGTTTCTAGCAACTAAATGCCCATTTTAAATATGAATCTCACTCGTTGATGGATTTGCTCTCGGGACGTGATGAAACATGCCTCTGTTGCAATTTTACTGCCCGAGTTGTTCGACCTAAACTTCCCCCTGTGCTAGGTTGAACTTCCCCCAACATTGCCCAAATGGGGCTTGCGATATACCGTTGGAAAGCTATGGACACAAGTATCATGACGCAAGTTAAATTTTTGGCAAAAGCTATGGGGTTTAAGAGCAGTTTTAAAAACCATTTTTCTTCATACAGAAAACATGAATTGTATTTTTGATCAGATTTCTAAAACGTTTATCGGAATGAGGCAAATAATATGGCATTGGAAAGCTGCTGCAAAACCGCTCCTTCCACATGTTGAAAGTTTCCTCTAATTCCTTGTGGATAAAGAGTAATTTGGAAAATTGTAGAATTTTGCAAACCGAACAGCCGAGTTCATATTTCCGATATCATTTCTAAACAGCTAATCCACTTGAGGCAAATGATATGGCGTTGGAAACCTTATGAAAATGCGCTACCTTTTCATGTTAAAAGTTTTTTCTAATTTGCAACCGTTAAAAAGTAATTCCAAAAACAATACAAGTACCACCGAGTTTGTATTTTTGAGCTAATTTTTCAACTGTACGTCCAAATGCAGCAAATGATATGGCGTTCGAAAGCTTGAGGAAATGCGAAACTTTTTTGTATAGATCGCTTCTTCCAATTCCTTATGGTTTTAAGTCAAATTTGAAAATGGCTAAAAACGTATTTTCACCATATTTTCTACAAACTTTATCGGATTGGGACAAATAATATACTGTTGAAAAGCTACAGAAAATGTGAAACTTTTTCATGTTGATGGTTTTCTCTAATTCGTAGCCGTTTTCAAGTAATTTCGGAAGTGGCGAGATCATTCGTTCTGCCTCTATCGCGAAACAGATTCTTCGAAAATGCACCGCGTGAAGAACTTGAACTTCTAGGCATGTTTACTTGAACTTCACTCTGTTTTTCATGTTCTTTATTTGCTTGTAGCTCTCCATCCACTCCTCGTAGCTCTCCGTCCACTCAACGGAATTGAACAAGTGATATACCGATGGAAAGCTGCTGTAAACACGCAACTTTTTCGTGTTGATCATGTTTTCATACTTGCGACGGTTTTAAAAGTTTTGCATCTGAAATTCATTCAATATAGTAGTTGAACTTCCTGCTGTTTTCATGTTAAACTTCTACGACATATTTTCGTTTGTAATTTTCCCATCCATTCGTCGGTGTTACACAAATGATATTCCTTTTGTACAAACCTCTCTCAAAATAATTTTTTTAAATTTTCTCCAACAAAGGACTTGAACTTATAACAACAACAAAATTGGACCTTGCCTTTTAATTCATTTTTCTCATATTAAACATACACCATGTCGTACATGAAAATTTTCTATTATTATAATTTGAATTTTTTATTTTCTTTTTGAAATCAAATTGCTCCCAAAAAATAACTGAACTTCTTTGTGGATTGAGAGAATTATTTTAAAATGCACAAAATAATTTCTTTTTTGTGTTTGCGAACATGAAAATACAAGGTGAACCTCTCTCGCAAGAATTTTTGAACTTCCCCGGACAGAGCACTTGAACTTCTTTCAACAAACCTTTTAACTTTTTATTTTTCTATACTTTTATTCTCAGCAAAAATGCATTCCTTGCAGTACTTGAACTTCTCGTTGTTTTCACTATGAACTTATGTCACATTTTTGTGTATATATCGAATGACACCCAATTAAAGGTCACACGTCATTTTTTGCCATTCTAAAACATGTAATTGGAGGTCGAATGTCCAGCAATATAAATTCTGAAGCATTCACAGAGGTGCACGTGAACTTCTTGCAACAAACCTTTTAAATTTTTTGTTTTTTATTCTTATATTCTTATCTAAAACGAGTTGAACTTCCCACTGTTTCATCTTGAACTTCTATCATATATTTTTGTTCAACCTCTCTCACAAAAAATTTTGAACTCTCTCGGGCCGAGCACTTGAACTTCTAGCAACAAAACTTTTAGCTTTTCCTTTTTCATTCTTTTTTAGTACAAATGCACACCGTGTAGTATGTGAACTTATGGCAGTTACCAATCTGAATTTCTCTCGGTTATGTGAGAATATCCGAATTTTTTATGGATTTTAATCTGGATTCCTTAATCTTTACTTATTTAATCTTTTTATGTAATCTGAATATCCGATTTTTTATGTATTTTTAATACAAATATGGAGTTCCTCGTTTTTTATGTAATCTTTTTTATGAAATTAGAGAAAAATACATAGTCTCCCACAATAATTTTTGAGAAAAATATCAGTGTAGTAGTTGAACTTCCTGCTGTTTTCACATTCAACAACGTATTTTTCGTTTGTAAATCTCATCCATGCGTTAGTGTTACACAAATGATATTTATTTTGTACAAACCTCTCTCACAATAATTTTTTAAACTTTCTCTGAATGAGGACTTCAACTTATAACAACAAAACTTTTAGTCTTTGCTTTTTTATTTTATTTTTATAATATTAGATGCACACCTTGTAGTACCTGAACTTTTGGCAGTTATCAACCTGAACTTCTGAGCTCATACGTTCTACCTTCATCGCAAAACCAGAGTCTTCGAAACTGCCTTGCGTGAAGAGGTTGAACTTCTGGAGCAGTTCTGTTTGAACTTCACTCTGCTTTTAACCGTTTATGTTTAAATAGAGCATACGATATACCCTTGGAAAGTTATTGAATAGGAGAAACTTTTTTCACATAAAGCATTTTTATTTCAAATTGGTAATGGATTAATAGAATTATTTTAAAACATCAAAAATATCATTTTTTGTGTGTGTTTTGAACATGTAAATACACAGCGAACCTCTCTCACGAGAAGTTTTTTAACCTTCTCCCGCCAAAGACTTGAACTTCTAGCAACAATTTTTTTCTGACTTTGCCTTTTTATTCATTTTTCTAATATGAAACACACACCATGTGGTATGTGAACTTCTGTGTTATTTTAAATTGAACTTCACATTGAATTGGTTTTGATTTTTAAATAAACATCAAATTTGACTTTTTTTATTTTTGAACTTCATGGTTAATTTTTAAATAACACCAAATATCTTAGTTTTTTTAAAAGGTAAAATCCTTGATTTGTTAATAAGCATAGAACCACTTCGTTATTTTATTTTGAACGTCTAGTTTTTTTAGAAAAGGGGGTTAATTCTTTTAGATTTTTTTTCCTTTTATTTCAATTTGAATTTCTTCATTTTATTCTTTAGTAACGAGAAAAAAAATATGAGTTTTCCATAACCACTGAAATTCTCTTTATTTGAATTTAAAATTTCTAAAAAATATATGGTTTTGAAATAAGTAAACAATTTTTAGAATTGAACGTCGTACTTTTATTTTCCTAGAATGGAAAGAATTTAAATTCCCATATACATTGAACTACTCCGTTATTTTAATTTGAAATTCTTGATTTTATTTTTTTATTAAGAAGGAAAATACCGAGTTTTGTCATAAATACTGAACTAGCCCATTATTTAAATTTCAATTATTTTTATTGTTTGTAAATGAACATCAAACTACTCTCTTTTTCTAATTTGAACTTCTGAGTTTTTATAAACATGAAATTGCTCTTTTAATAAACTTTGAACTTTTGTATTATTTTATTTTGGACTTCATTATCTTAATTTTGAGTTACGAGATTTTTGTGATTTTAAACCATGAAAATTTCATGATCAAACAGTCAGATGCTTTAACTGTAGACACACACACAAAGTCATGTCTTGTTGGACAGGAGCGATTACTCCAAGTAGTGGCAGGAGTACTTCTTAGTAGTACTGGTCAACAACAGTACTTAACACAAGAAGATTATTACTTACAACCAGCTAATTCATTATGTTGGTTAACTGAATGCAAACACATGATAGCAATAACAATACTTAGTACTCCACCAGATCTTGCCTAATTAATTTAGTGGTGCATAGCAGCTGATAGCAACAATAGTACCAAGTCAGAATGCCATCAGATCCTTGCCTAATTAACAAACAACAATAGTACTGAGTAGTAGGGTCTCGTGAGTTGTGTGCATACACCACTACAATTTCTGCAAGATTCATGGAAACCCGGGACAATATTTTTGACTAAAACCAACAATCTAAACTGGTGCAAGCCTGCAACAATCACAAACACAACATCTGCCATACTATTGTTTTTCTTCTTTCTTCTCTAATATACATTGAACTGCTGCAAAAAATAGAAGAATTGTACACTGCTAGGCATCAACGCATTGGTTGCTGAAGCGCGGGAGCATGTGGTCCAGACTGGCGGCGCCGTGTAAGGCATGGACCAGGCAGGCAACCTAGGACGGCAAGATGCAGCGGCAAGGTTCAGAATAATGAAGCTCTTCCATTTCACAGCAAAGTGAGAGAAGACAACTAACCATTTTTTGATCTGCCTCTCGAACCATTTCTTGGATGTCTTTGGAGAGTGTACTTTTGAATATCAACATCTAAAATATTTCCCTGCAAGAGTCACAAGATAAATTAGAGTTCACAATAATGTTCTTTTTACTTGGATGGTGCCTGCACCCCAATGTGGACTTCAGCGGGCCGCATGGAGCACTCTGGATTTTTGACTGCAGGTTGCACCGGCACAACAACTATGGAGATAGATTATGGACGTGGCGAAAGAGGGCTACCGGACGGCGCATGAGGCGAACGAGGATGGGCATGTTTCTGGGTCAGGGAGTCGCCGACGAGATGCCATGTCGAGTGTGGTGCAAAAGCTCACCATCATTGTCGGCGAAGAGCAGCGGGAGGGACGACCTTCGACGGGAGCAGTTGAGCTCGCCAGAGTGAGGGGTAACAAGTTTTTTTGAGCTCGCCAAGTGCTCCCCGAACTGCTGTTCGTACAACGTAAAGTCCAAAGCCACCTCACCGTGAAGGAGGGGGCGGCGGCATGCTAGGAGAAGGTTGGAGCGGTGGCCTCGAGCCGGTAGTAGTTGGAGGCGGCGGCAGGCCAGGAGGAGGCAGGGCACAGCCTCGCGCTGGAAGGAGGCAGGCATGGCGGCGCACCAGGATGAGGCAAGGGCGGTGGCGGCAATGAGCCAGAAGGAGGCGGGGACGACGATGAGCTGGAAGGAGGTGGGGGCGGTGGCGATTCAGAAGGAGGCGGGGACGGGAGGCGTGCAGGAGTCGTGTGGGCGGCGAACGGTGGGGGGCTGGCGGGTTATTTG
>NC_041381.1:496233858-496237964 GCF_002162155.2 Triticum dicoccoides
TTTGGCAGGATCCGGGAGCTGGCGTAGTTGGGTCGGGGGCCATCGCGAGAGGAGAGTAGGTAGCCGGGCTACTGTAGGAGGCCAGCAAAGGGGCCGCGAGAGGAGACCAGTAGAGAGGCCACGGGAGGTGGAGGCGCGTCGATGCTGAGATCCCCGGCGGCGGGCGGGGGAGGGGTGTCGCCGCCGCGATTGAATCAAGGGTGGATGGGGACGCCGCCACAGTTGAAGTAGGAGAAGGACGGCGGCAGCACGCGGGGTGGGGCAGCGGCGGCGTGCCGGGGAGGCGAGGTAGGCGGCCGGGGCGGCTGGATCGGGGGAGGTTGAGGGCAACGTGGGAAGGGAGGGAGGTTGCAGGAGGGAGAGGATATGATTTTCTTTTTTTCCTCGGTCGGGAACGACCCCGTCGCTGCTATATAGGGCGCGCCGTGATCCAAATAGTTATTCTAATCCTAGGATTAGAATAGTGCTACTCTATATGACGGGATCAGAATATTATTCTGATCACAACATGAACTTCCTGAGTTACATGCCTCAACTTCCCTCTGTAGGAACCCAACATTCGAGCTATCTTCGCAACCGTGTCTCCCCGCGCGAATTATTTTGGCTAGTCGTGTTCTATATGATGTAAGTGTAATCTAGAAACGGTTTATAGCAACTAAATGCCCGTTTTGAATAGGAATCTCGTTCATTGGCAGATTTTGCTCTCGGGTCATGATGAACTTGTATTTTTTGCAATTTTACTGCCTGAGTTGTTCGACCTGAACTTCCCGATGTGCTAGGTTGAACTTCCGCCAACATTGCCCAAATGAGACTTGCGATATACCGTTGCAAAGCTATGGACTTGAGTACCATGACTCAAGTTAAATTTTTCGCAAAATGTAAGCGGTTTAAGAGCAGTTTTGAATGAGGCAAATAATACGCGTTGAAAAGATGCTGCAAAACCGCTCCTTCCACATGTTGAAAGTTTTCTCTAATTCCCTACGGTTAAAGAGTAATTTGGAAAATCATAAAATTTCACAAACCGAACAGCTGAGTTCATATTTTTGATGCCATTTCTAAACAGCTAATTTAATTGAGGCAAATGATATGGGGTTGGAAAGATTATGAAAATGCGCTACTTTTTCATGTTGAAAGCTTTTCTAATTTTGAACGGTTTACGAGTAATTTAGCAAATGGTACAAGTTCGAACTAGTTCGTAATTTCGAGCTAATTTTTTAACCGTGCATCCGAACGTAGCAAATGATATGGCATTGGAAAGCTTGAGGAAATGCGAAACTTTTTGGTATATATTTTTTCTCCCAATTCTTTACTGTTTTAAATCAATTTTGAAAATGGCTAAAAACATATTTTCACCGTAATTTCTACAAATTTATCTTAATGGGACAAATAATATCCGTTGAAAAGCTACGAAAAATGCGAAACTTTTTCATATTGATGGTTTATTTGATTCATGACGGTTTTCAAGTAATTTCAAACACGGCGAGATCATGCGTTCTGCCATTATCGCGAAACTGATTATTCGAAAATGCACCGGGTGAAGAACTTGAACTTCTCGGGCGTGTGTACTTGAACTTCACTCTGTTTTCTGTGTGTGTTTTTTGGTCGTAGCTCTCCACCCACTCACCGGAATTGAGCAAATGATATACCGATGGAAAGCTGATGTAAACACACAACTTTCCCGTGTTGATCATTTTTTCATACTCGCGACGGTTTTAAAAAAATGTCATCTAAAATTCATTCAGTGTAGTAGTTGAACTTCCTGTTGTTTGCACGTTGAACTTCTGTGACGTATTTTCGTGTTTTTATGGTATACATGAAAATTTTAAACTATCCATGGGAATGTGGCATATAATATACCGTTGGAAAGCTTATGGATAGGAGCAACTTTTTCATGTAGATATTTGTTACAAATTATGTTGTCGTTTGAGAGCAATATTAAAAGTGGCAAAACAATGTCGTTTCCCCAATTTTTTTAACATGTAATCGAAGGTCGGATGTCTCGCACTAGAGATTTTGAACCGCATCGGGAAGAGCACGTTAACTTCTTGCATCAACCCTTTTAGGTTATTAGTTTTTATTCTTTTTAATTCTCATCTGAAACACATTTGGTGTAACAGTTGAACTCCTCGTTGTTTTCACGTTGAACTTCTGTCACATAATTTTTTTCGTAATTTCTCACCCGTTCATCGAATTTGCACAATATTTTTTGTGTATTTTTGCACATGTAAATATCGTGGTGCTTCATTTTTAAAGTTTGAACTTCTTAGTTATATTTCTAGAAACAAAAAAGAATCCAATTTTTTTATTGAACTCCGTTGTTAGTTTAATTAGACCTGCTTGGTTTAAGAGAAAAAAATGAAATTCTCTGTTATTCTAATTTTTGATAAACTTCAAACTTATCTATTATTTTAATTTGAACTTCTTAGTTTCATTCTTTAGGAAAAAATATGGTTTATAAATAAGCATCAGACATTTTAAAAAATTGAACTTGATACTTTTATTTTTCTAAGAACAAGAAGAATTTGAGTTATCCGTATACATTGAACTATTCTGTTACTTTAATTCGAACTTCTTGTTTTTATTTCTTTACTAACAAGGAAAAGTTGAGTTTGTTTTAAATGTTGAACTTCTCTATTTTGGCAATTTGGACTTTCTGGTTTTGTAATAAACATCGAACTGCTCCATTATTTAAATTTGAACTTCTAGATTTTTATAGAAACAAGGGACAAACTATTTTCACAAACTTTTGGAAATACTCTATTTTTTTAGATTTTACGTTCTTACGTTTTTAAGAAACGTTGGACTTTTCCGTAATTTAAATATGAACCTCAAGTTTTCTTGTAGAAATGGGGAAAATAGCATTTTTTGTATAATTTTTGAACCGATCTGCTTTATATATTTGAACTTCTTGGTTTATTTTTAGTAAAGGGGAAAATCCTTGTTTTATATTTGAACTTGTCTATTTTTAAAATTTGAACTTCTTGTTGTTTTTGTTGGACTTCTTGTTTTCATTCTTTAATAATGAGAAAAAAATCTAATTTTTTTATTAATATAATTTGGAATCTTGGTTTTATTTCTTTTAGTAACGGAAACAATTCCTTGTTTCCTAATAAATATCAACCCGTTCTGTATTTTAAATTTGAAATTTTAGGTTTTTTAACAAAGAAAATCCCTTTTTATATGAAATTGTTTGAGATGCTTTTCTTAATTTGACCTTCTTTTGATTTTGAGGTGAAGTGGTGGCTGCGAGGATTACTAAAGGAGACGATATTCAAAATTCAGAACATGGCGCATCTGCACATACACAAAAATCAGAACAGATGGATGGAAAGGAATCAGATTATATAGAATTATGGCGTAGTAAGTATATTGTTCCAGTTGCTTGTAAAACTTCAACTTTAAATTCATAATTTGTTGGAATAAATAGAGAGGAGTTTTGTGAGTAGTACGAGCACCTGCTGGATCTTTACTGAAAGAAAACACTAGTTTGTGTAGCAACCTACTGGGTTGCAACGAAGGCACAAAAATTGGCTAAGTGGAGATGACGAGTAGGTGCTGCGGTCTGCCGGAGCAACTACAAAAAGGAGCAGGTGGCCACATCCACCCCTCGTCAAGATCTTGACCGGCCGTAGTGGTGCCTGGAGCGCATAGGGAGGATGCTAGCCTTGGTGCAGTCTAGGTTACGATGCAGCGACATGATTGCAAGTGACTTCGTCAGAAGGAGCAGCAATCGTGGCGGCAGGAGCAGGCAGAAAAGCAGAACCGGCAGTGGTGGTAGGGTGGCGCACGACGATGGTAATGGAGTTGGCCGTAGGTTGGGGGCAGGTGGCCGGAGGGAGGGCGGGGCGCACTACGACTTGCTAGAGGGGAACGCGAGGGGGCGGAGGCAGTGGCCGGACCAGGAGGCGGGATGGTGCGGCAGCCGCGTGCGAACCTGGTGGTTGGCGGTGGCACGCAATGCCGAGGCAGGAGGATCTGGGAGAGGGAGGGGCGCCAGCGTGCTAGGGGCGGCCTCAGCCTAGCACGCTGATGGGCCCAAGTGGCCGGCAGTGGGAGGCGCGCTATGATCGGGGGCGGTGACGGGGCCGAGCGACCGGTGGCGGGAG